>NW_028301564.1:10902500-10907500 GCF_042242905.1 Orbicella faveolata
CTACTACTACTACTACTACTACTACTACTACTACTACTGCTGCTACTGCTACTCCTAGTACTCCTAGTACTACTAGTACTACTAGTACTCCTAGTACTCCTAGTACTCCTAGTACTCCTAGTACTACTAGTACTACTAGTACTCCTAGTACTACTAGTACTACTAGTACTACTAGTACTACTAGTACTACTAGTTCTCATAGTACTACTAGTACTACTAGTTCTCATAGTACTACTAGTACTACTAGTACTACTAGTACTCCTAGTACTCCTAGTACTCCTAGTACTCCTAGTACTCCTAGTACTACTAGTACTACTAGTACTTCTAGTACTCCTAGTACTCCTAGTACTACTAGTACCACTAGTACTACTAGTACTCCTAGTACTACTAGTACTACTAGTAGTCCTAGTACTACTAGTACTACTAGTACTACTAGTACTACGAGTACTATTAGTACTACGAGTTCTACTAGTACTACTAGTACTACTAGTACTACTACTACTACTACTACTACTACTAGTACTACTAGTATTACTAGTACTACTAGGACTACTAGAACTACTAGTACTACTAGTACTCCTAGTACTACTAGTACTACTAGCACTCGTAGTACGACTAGTACTACTAGTACTCCTAGTACTACTAGTACTCCTAGTACTACTAGTACTACTAGTACTACTAGTACTACTACTACTACTACTCCTAGTACTACTAGTACTACTAGTACTAGTACTTCTACTACTACTACTACTACTACTGCTACTGCTACTCCTAGTACTCCTAGTACTACTAGTCCTACTAGTACTCCTAGTACTACTAGTACTACTAGTACTCCTAGTACTCCTAGTACTCCTAGTACTCCTAGTACTACTAGTACTACTAGTACTCCTAGTACTACTAGTACTACTAGTACTACTAGTACTACTAGTACTACTAGTTCTCATAGTACTACTAGTACTACTACTTCTCATAGTACTACTAGTACTACTAGTACTCCTAGTACTCCTAGTACTCCTAGTACTCCTAGTACTACTAGTACTACTAGTACTTCTAGTACTCCTAGTACTCCTAGTACTACTAGTACAACTAGTAGTACTAGTACTCCTAGTACTACTAGTACTACTAGTAGTCCTAGTACTACTAGTACTACTAGTACTACTAGTACTACGAGTACTACTAGTACTACGAGTACTACTAGTAGTACTAGTACTACTAGTACTACTACTACTACTAGTATTACTAGTACTACTAGGACTACTAGAACTACTAGTACTACTAGTACTCCTAGTAGTACTAGTACTACTAGCACTCGTAGTACGACTAGTACTACTAGTACTCCTAGTACTACTAGTACTCCTAGTACTACTAGTACTCCTAGTACTACTAGTACTACTAGTACTACTAGTACTACTAGTACTAGTACTACTGCTACTACTACTACTTCTGCTACTGCTACTACTACTGCTACTGCTACTGCTACTTCTAGTACTTCTAGTGCTCCTAGTACTACTAGTACTACTAGTACTCCTAGTACTACTAGTACTACTAGTACTACTAGTACTACTAGTACTACTAGTACTACTAGTACTACTACTACTAGTAGTACTACTACTACTACTAGTACTACTAGTAGTCCTAGTACTACTAGTACTCCTGGTGCTACTAGTACTACTAGTACTACTAGTACTACTACTACTACTACTACTACTACTACTACTACTACTACTACTACTACTACTACTACTGCTACTGCTACTCCTAGTACTCCTAGTACTACTAGTACTACTAGTACTCCTAGTACTCCTAGTACTACTAGTACTACTAGTACTCCTAGTACTACTAGTACTACTAGTACTACTAGTACTACTAGTACTACTAGTACTACTAGTACTACTAGTACTACTAGTACTACTAGGACTACTAGTTCTCATAGTACTACTAGTACTACTAGTTCTCATAGTACTACTAGTACTACTAGTACTACTAGTACTACTAGTACTACTTGTACTCCTAGTACTCCTAGTACTCCTAGTACTCCTAGTACTACTAGTACTACTAGTACTTCTAGTACTCCTAGTACTCCTAGTACTACTAGTACCACTAGTACTACTAGTACTCCTAGTACTACTAGTACTACTAGTAGTCCTAGTACTACTAGTACTACTAGTACTACTAGTACTACTAGTACTACTAGTACTACTAGTACTACTAGTACTACTAGTACTACTAGGACTACTAGTTCTCATAGTACTACTAGTACTACTAGTTCTCATAGTACTACTAGTACTACTAGTACTACTAGTACTACTAGTACTACTTGTACTCCTAGTACTCCTAGTACTCCTAGTACTCCTAGTACTACTAGTACTACTAGTACTTCTAGTACTCCTAGTACTCCTAGTACTACTAGTACCACTAGTACTACTAGTACTCCTAGTACTACTAGTACTACTAGTAGTCCTAGTACTACTAGTACTACTAGTACTACTAGTACTACGAGTACTATTAGTACTACGAGTACTACTAGTACTACTAGTACTACTAGTACTACTACTACTACTACTACTACTAGTACTACTAGTATTACTAGTACTACTAGGACTACTAGAACTACTAGTACTACTAGTACTCCTAGTACTACTAGTACTACTAGCACTCTTAGTACGACTAGTACTACTAGTACTTCTAGTACTACTAGTACTCCTAGTACTACTAGTACTACTAGTACTACTAGTACTACTACTACTACTACTACTACTACTACTACTACTACTACTACTAGTACTACTAGTACTAGTACTACTAGTACTAGTACTACTACTACTACTACTACTACTACTACTGCTACTGCTACTCCTAGTACTCCTAGTACTACTAGTACTACTAGTACTCCTAGTACTACTAGTACTCCTAGTACTCCTAGTACTCCTAGTACTACTAGTACTACTAGTACTCCTAGTACTACTAGTACTACTAGTACTACTAGTACTACTAGTACTACTAGTTCTCATAGTACTACTAGTACTACTAGTTCTCATAGTACTACTAGTACTACTAGTACTCCTAGTACTCCTAGTACTCCTAGTACTCCTAGTACTACTAGTACTGCTAGTACTTCTAGTACTCCTAGTACTCCTAGTACTACTAGTACAACTAGTACTACTAGTACTCCTAGTACTACTAGTACTACTAGTAGTCCTAGTACTACTAGTACTACTAGTACTACTAGTACTACGAGTACTACTAGTACTACGAGTACTACTAGTACTACGAGTACTACTAGTACTACTAGTACTACTAGTACTACTACTACTACTAGTATTACTAGTACTACTAGGACTACTAGAACTACTAGTACTACTAGTAGTCCTAGTACTACTAGTACTCCTGGTACTACTAGTACTCCTGGTACTACTAGTACTACTAGTACGACTAGTACTACTAGTACTACTAGTACTACTAGTACTACTACTACTACTACTACTAGTACTCCTACTACTACTAGTACTACTACTACTACTAGGACTACTAGTACTACTAGTACTACTGCTACTACTACTACTACTACTACTACTACTGCTACTAGTACTACTAGTACTATTAGTACTATTAGTACTACTACTACTACTACTACTACTACTGCTACTGCTACTGCTACTGCTAGTACTCCTAGTACTCCTAGTACTCCTAGTAGTACTAGTACTACTAGTACTACTAGTACTACTAGTACTACGAGTACTACTAGTACTATTAGTACTCCTAGTACTCCTAGTACTCCTAGTACTCCTAGTACTACTAGTACTACTAGTACTTCTAATACTCCTAGTACTCCTAGTACTACTAGTACTCCTAGTACTACTAGTACTCCTAGTACTACTAGTACTACTAGTACTACGAGTACTACTAGTCCTTCTACTACTACTACTACTACTAGTACTACTACTACTACTAGTACTACTAGTATTACTAGTACTACTAGGACTACTAGAACTACTAGTAGTACTAGTACTACTAGTACTACTACTACTACTAGTACTACTAGTACTCCTAGTACTACTAGTACTACTAGCACTCCTAGTAGGACTAGTACTACTAGTACTCCTAGTACTACTAGTACTACTAGTACTAGTAGTACTACTAGTACTACTAGTTCTAGTAGTACTGCTACTACTACTACTTCTGCTACTGCTACTACTACTGCTACTTCTACTGCTACTGCTAGTACTCCTAGTGCTCCTAGTAGTACTAGTACTACTAGTACTCCTAGTACTCCTAGTACTCCTAGTACTCCTAGTACTACTAGTACTACTAGTACTCCTAGTACTACTAGTACTACTAGTACTACTAGTACTACTAGTACTACTAGTACTACTAGTACTACTAGTACTACTACTACTACTAGTACTACTACTACTACTAGTACTACTAGTAGTCGTAGTACTACTAGTACTCCTGGTACTACTAGTACTCCTGGTACTACTAGTACTACTAGTACTACTAGTACTACTAGTACTACTAGTACTACTACTAGTACTACTACTACTACTAGTACTACTACTACTACTAGTACTACTAGTACTACTAGTACTACTAGTACTACTAGTACTACTAGTACTACTGCTACTACTACTACTACTACTGCTACTAGTACTACTAGTACTATTAGTACTATTAGTACTACTACTACTACTACTACTACTGCTACTGCTACTGCTACTGCTAGTACTCCTAGTACTCCTAGTACTCCTAGTAGTACTAGTACTACTAGTACTACTAGTACTACTAGTACTACGAGTACTACTAGTACTACTAGTACTACTAGTACTACTAGTACTACTAGTACTACTAGTACTACTAGTACTACTACTACTACTAGTACTACTAGTACTCCTAGTACTACTAGTACTACTAGCACTCCTAGTACGACTAGTACTACTAGTACTACTTGTACTACTAGTACTACTAGTACTCCTAGTAGTACTAGTACTCCTAGTACTACT
>NW_028301564.1:11072500-11125000 GCF_042242905.1 Orbicella faveolata
TCTCTGAGAGTTTTAATTTGTGTCGCCGCCTGTCGATGTCTTGACGCCTTTTTAGCGTATCTAATTTCGCGTTAAGTTTTGCGGTTTAGATTGCTGCGTGCTTCGAGGAGGACGTTGAGGACGATCGAATGGACGATGAGGATTTCCTGGAGCATGGTGATCTTAGCAAGAAGAGTTCAACTCTTTCTATTTCTTGGTCCTTTATTCTCACTTTGACGTCCACTAAACATTCTAAAACTGCAGTATTAGCAGATCAGTCACGTTTTCATGTACGGCTTTGCAGCTGTTCAATTCAGCTTCTAAGCCGTCTTTGCAGGCGTTAAGTTTAACCAGATCCGATGGCTCTCTTAAGCATTCATAGATGGCGTCTATGTGGGATCGGACGTCTTTTACTGCTCTTTCCCTTTGTACCGATTTCTAAGTCGAATTGTAAACCCTTTTCAGTGTGGTTTCTGTTGTGACGTTCCGATCGTTCTTCGAATTTCTGTTTCCAAGTTGCTATTTTCTTTAGGGCTTTCATAAGCATGTTGTTCTTCAATGTTTTCTGCTTTATCAGGTTCCATTGTCTAATTTCAGTTCATAACTCAAGTCTTTGGAATTTTCTTTCAATTTGAGTTCTTTGTGTTCGTTTAACCCTCGTTGTTGACTGTAACAGTTTCTTAAGTCAGAATTGAAATCTCATTCTCCCGGGTTGTTTGCATGGGCAGTCGAAACTTGTTAGAACACCAAGCCAGTATAAGAGGACAATCTTTTCTCTGTTGTCTTAAATCCTAATCTTGTGGCCTCAGGGCGCTTTCATACGAGTCGAAGCAAAGCGGTCAACTGAAATAATTACATCAAGAAATCACTAAATATCGTTGCATAGTTCTAACTTAGAAAATTATCACAATGATTATGCCATGTGCTTATGCTAATTTAGAGCCTTGAGAGCGGTTGAAATCTAAGTATAGCTCTCATTAGAATAACAAATTTACGTAACAATGTAAATATCAACATCAGTAGATTGTAGCTCACCAACGTTTGCAGGTCTTGATTTTCCTATGAGAATTTTGTTCTAACTTGTCTTACGATCTTGAACAGAAGGGGTCTTAGCTTGAACTGAATGGGGGCTATGTTTGTTAAGCATTTAATGCATCAATCACAGTAACGTCAATTAAATGGGAAAATATTTCTCAACTTTACCGGAAGTGGTTACACATCTTATCTTCCAATACTTTAAAGAAACTATATTTATTGAGAGGAATAATAACATTGACATCTGCCTTTCCTGTTGTAAGAAGCCTTCTTCCTTCAAATCCTGTATTCTCATTAGCATTAGTTATTGCAGCATCAGTATCCAAATACCAAAGACTATTTTTAGCAACCGATCTGCTGTGATCATCAGAATATTCTAACAGATTCTTGACTAAAGTAACGTTGTGAAGATTATCTGTATCATAAACGATTTTACCAGCAGATTTGATCATCAGATTTATGAAACTATGTGAGCCATTGATTACTGAAACTCGATCTGCTACATAAGCTGTTCCATCAGCTTTCTTTTGTAATTGAAGTTAAATTTCAAAATACACATTATACCAATCATAAAATGCCAATCTGTCATTGATTGCAAATTTGTAACCATTTTTATCTTGGTATTGATTAGCACCTGGTGCTCTTATTACATCATCTAACTGGTATCTAACCAGTTCATTTCACTGTAACATTTCACGTGATCTAAAAGCCATTATAATATTAGTTTATATAAAATTTATTTCTTTTTAATTACGCCTTCTCCCAATATCATACGATTCAGTAACATATCAGTACTTTCTTCTTTTATTGTTGGAAGTTTTGTTTGTTTCCTACCCCTTAGTTGCTTCATTATCAGATCACCTGATTTTTCTGCTGCTTTTTTACCCGAACGCTCACCAGCGTGTTCTACTCCAGACTTTATTGCTTTTTTTGCGAATGGTTTGACAGCATTTTTTAATACAGATGATGCTATGCTTCTTATCAGTTTAAATATATTGTCAACAATGAAACCGTTTCCTTTGTGTTTATAAACAAATTTACCCATTTTAGGATGGTAAAACCTTTTAAATTCGTATGGTTTCATATAAATAGATTAGACTTCTTTTCAATAACAAAGTAAAAGCTGAATCTGCGCCATTCAGATCGATCTGTCTTCTTTTACCATCGGTTATATACATTTTTATTCTCACAATAGTGTTCTTATTTACAGGATTAAATGTAACTCTCCGTGGTTCCATAGTGAAACTATATGACGGTTTCAAGATAGTCGTACTGAATGTGTATATAATATCTGTATCTACTCCATCAACAAGACTAGTGTTTACCAAATCACAGTGTATTTTTAGCATTTTTGTATCTTGACTCTAATTAAGCATTCGTGATCCATAATTTTCAGCATCTTTGAGAATCACTTTATCAAAGCCAATAAGCTCATGAAAATTTGATTCAGTCAAGTCAAGTTGGTAACCTGTTTTCAATTTGATTAATACTCTGAAATTGGGCGTATTGAAATTCTAAAGTTATAGGGTATTTATCTTTTTTTATCACCATCATCACTTTTTATAATGGTATTATCTTTCAAAAACATGTTCAGGTTGATGTAATTATAAACACCACTGGGAAATGTACGTTCTTTCCAAGTTGAACCACCATCTGAGCTGTATTTTATTTTGTGATTATTATAACCAGGATTGACATTAAACCAAGTGAATGACATGTTTATTATTCTGTTCAAACCAACCGTGTATTCATGATTACTGTCCAAAATAATTGGTCTAGTAAAATTGGTTACAAAATTGGCTTGTGCATTGTTTGCACTACTGTTATTCAAATAACTTGATAATACAATTTCTCTTTCCATATACAGTTAGTTAGATAATATTTTGAAATAATTTTTGTGCAATTTATTGTATTGTGATTTGTTAATTGCTGATATACGTAACAATGTGTCTAACAGAGCATCTCCCGTGTTTCTCATCTTTATTGATGTATTGCCAGCCATAATCTCTCCTATTATGATTTCTAATTTTTTGAGAAGCTGTTTTGGATCATTGAAAAATACGTTTCCACCTTTCTGTTTTTGAATTCCAGATCCTTTCATCGTTTTGACTTTGGTTTCTTTTATTGACTCAACACAGCATTTGCATTCTGTATTCTTTTCCGATTCTCTTGCCTTTCAGCTTCAGATATTACTCCACTTTAGAATTGTTTTGTGCGTTGGGCTTGATAACCTTTCAATTGTTTGTGTCTGAATTCTGCATCTTTGATCATTTTATCAAGATATGCTTTATTTTTTTGTAATGTCATTTCAGGTTGATTCAATCGCATTTCTACATCATCATAATTTGTTACACCAATATCATCTGGCATCTTGCTAGCCATGTCTTCATCAGCTATCTCGTAATCAGGTACTTCATCATCGTCGTATTCTGGAGGCATTTCTTGTGGTTCTTGAGACAAATATTGAGGATCAACATAAATCTCTTTTTCACCTTCTAAAACATCTTTCAATGATTCTTCATATGTTGGTGGTTTCAGTACTATTTGTTTTTCTTACTCTGGTGAAACAGGTTGATCAAATAAATCACCTAGATTCATGTCATCAACCCCATCTTCAACATTAATACCATAATTCGGTACACCTTCCTTCTTATTTGTCTTTTGTCTCATTGGTGGTATTTTCAAATTACTTGTAATAACATCATCTAATTTAGTTGTTATTGGTTCAAATACTTTTTTGAAAGATGCCTGGCTTAAATGTCTGTTTACCAATGTCACTTTGTAATATTGTATTATGAACATCATTGATTTTATCACCTCATTCAGATTTCTTTTTAGCAACTCATACGAAAATTTATAGCCTGACATGGCAAGAATCGGGCTTGAATCTGGCCATAGTGTCATTTTTTGTGGCGTGAGTTGAACGAGACAAAGCGAGACACCAGATTTGTCCCGTTGCAGTAGTCGACCGAGACATTTGTCTCGCTATGTTCTTAGCGGTAATATGGCCAGAATTTAGGGTGATCAAGCGAGTCTGATTGCATGTTGTTTATGACAATTAACGTGACATTTGTCACGCTGTATTATGACTAGGAATGGAATGATACATCGACGTGATGGTTTAAAATTATTTACGAGCCCCTGTGTTTTGAGACCATGACTTTGCTTGCATATCGGCGATAATATGGCTGGCTTTGAGCATGTTCCAAACACGACAATAAAATCAGTACTGTTTGCAGAGCTGCCATTCGTGAAGATGATTGATTCGTAAAATTAACTTACGTGAAATAGAATAATCATTTTGGAGAAGAATGTCGCACAGCCCAAATAAAAGTATTTTCGTCATTGTATTAACCTAATTGAATCCATTGTTTTTTTTTATGTTAAATTTCAATATTACAGTACACATATATTTGTGCAACTGGAGGAAGTTCGTGGAAAGATAAACATGATCTCTTTATCACATACAGACATACAATAAGCATAGTTTATTTCTGTTTCTGTATTTACAATGCCAGCACACCGCAGTTATATCAAGTGCTTTGATGATATTAGAGAAGCGACAGTGAAATAAAACATTCCATTGTTAAACCTAAATTATACGTAGAGATAGCACAGACGTGAAAGAATTTGAGAAATTTTATCTTACGACTCATTCATTTACTGAGCAGATGTAATAACACAAGCAGTATACGATGTGCAATTTTACAAACAAGAAAGTGTTGCAAATATCTGCGATTGCCAGAGACATTAAAACCAGAGCACAATAGGCATTGAGAAATAATCTATATGCGATAAGGCCCTATTAAAGTAGGCGATCTAATTGGTTGTCGATGTACTACTGTCATCACAGCCGCAACATGTGTGAATCAAGATGGCGGACACTAAATTTCTGGCTCCGGTTGCTTTCGCTCTACTTGGCCTATTTGTAGCCTGCATCTCTATTAAGGGGTTGAAATATGGATACTCAGATGATCAGCTCCTATTTAGCAAAGCTGGGGTGACTCTCTCATTGAATGAATGGATTAAAACAGGCCTTATTACTTCGTCAACGTGTCGTGGTCATGTTGCTTACCTTCGAGTTGTGGTCAAGGGATACTTCAGATTCAGGGCTAGTCGCTATCCGAAGACCAACTCAATGTTTAATCTAAGTCGCCAGGTCATCAGTGGAGATACCTGTCCAAGTCCCAGACCTTCCATGAGAACACGCTGTCAGGGATGTCTCAGAACGATAGCGATCCACCATCGATTGCTCGAATGAGCGACCTGTGAAAGTTATTATCATGTGAAATGCGGAGACGTAAAGCCAAAGGAGTTCATCAACATCCAAGAAAACAAACTAGACTGGATTTGCAGGCAGTGTACTTTCAGATCCATTCTCCCATTCTCCTCCTTGTCAAGCACCTCATTCCTTATTCCAGCTCCATCGATGCTGAACCTTCGGAATGCCACCTAGCAGACCTTCTTACCAGCTTAGACTATTCTTCAAAATCTTTGAGAATCACCAACCTAAACATCAGCAGCCTGAGAAATAAACTTGA
Source organism: Orbicella faveolata (assembly GCF_042242905.1). Classification (NCBI taxonomy): domain Eukaryota; kingdom Metazoa; phylum Cnidaria; class Anthozoa; order Scleractinia; family Merulinidae; genus Orbicella; species Orbicella faveolata. The sequence continues at coordinate 11,078,056 of NW_028301564.1, forward strand.
TGAACTGAAAGTTCTGCAGGAACTTTGTAAATTTGACATTATTGGAATTACCGAGAGTCATCTCCACAACAAAGACAGAAATTCTGAGCTTAATATAGATGGTCTTAAATTCATCTGCGGAGACAGAATTGGATGAAAAGGTGGCGGATGTGTACTTTATTACAGGGAAGACTTACAAGCAATCCATCGGAGGGATCTTAGTCACAAAGATATGGAAGCTATTTGGATTGAACCTAAATTTCCCATGAACAAAGCTTTATTCTCAGTTGTTTACTATTCACCGGACCAAGTAAAGTTCGAAAATTTTAGCGCTGTCCTCAAAAGGGCTTGGCTAAAAACGAACAATATTTTCCTACCGGGTGACTTCAACTGCAACATGAAGTTTTTTCTTACTCCGAACAAAACTGTGCCACCGCTAATTTCCGTAAAATTAAACCAAATTTTTCAGTTATTTAATATGCAGAATGTGATCACTACGGATACCCGCGTGACTCCAACTTCAAATACGCTTACAGATTATTGTCACATCATGTAAGGACCTGGTTAAAAATGCCAGCTCTTATTCCTTCAGCATTTCAGACAATAACCTCATCTACGCTGTTATCAGGCTTGTTTGTGAACGTCCACTGCCAAAGTTTGTACAGTCCTGTAACAACAACAAACTGAACAAGAAGGACTCCAAACGCGATATCGAAAGTGCTCCTTTTCATGTAGCTATGATTTTTGATGATCCGGACGACATGCTATGGATGTGGAACAAATTATTTCTACAAATTGCAAACGTTCACGTACCAATGAAACAGGTTAAGGTGAAAAGTCACTCACTTCCATGGATCACCAACGATATCAGGAGGAAAATGGACAGGAGATTTAAGCTCTACAAGGATGCGGTCAACATGAGTGATAATCAAAAATGGCGGGAATATAAATACCTAGGAAATACCATAATAATAATAATAGATTTGTATAGCGCCATATCCATGGCTCATGGCGCTTTACAGTAAAAAATGTTATTTAAAAAAAAATTTACATTAAAAATTTACATCAGTGATAAAAAATTACTAACAAATAAAATAGCTAAGCTGTAAAAATGAAAGTAAAACTAGGAATCATTAAAACCTTTAAATAAAAACTGACTAACTTAACTAAGTTAACTTAACTTAAATACCATCACAAATGAGGTAAGGAGTGCGAAAGCAGAGTATTTCAAAAACAGAGTCAAGGAAGTCAAAACTTCCAGTGCTTACTGGAGACTCATGGGAGACACGACAAATCTGTCCAAATGCCATAAATAAATTGGGCCCCTGAAATGGGATGATGGAAGTCTGGCTGTTTGCGACGTGGAAAAAGCAAACACAATGAATGCTTACTTTTTTCGATTGGCGCGACACTAGCAGCACAGTTACTGGTACTTCAAACTGAAGCAGACACAAACATTGACCAACAGGCATAGCGATCTTAGATGCCATCAGAATACAAGAAAGTACTGTTAAAAATAAAATATCGAACTTAAAAAAGAACAAGGCAACCGGCCCAGATGACATTGCCCCGGGGTTAATTAAACTGCTTGGAGAAACTGTGGTACCCCCATGGACATCTCTGTTTAATTTAAGCTTCAAGACAAGCGTCGTCTTCCAGGAATGGAAAACGGCAAAATTAACAATAGTGCATAAAACGAAGTGAAGTGAAGTGAAGTGAAGTGAAGTGAAGTGAAGTGAAGTGAAGTGAAAGACTTTATTTAATGAGGGTGACCCGAGACAGTAGCTTAAGTTACTGATAAACTTGGGGCCCTCAGCTTAAAATAATTAGAATGCTAAAAATATATTATTTACAATAAAATGCTAAAATACGATATTATTTACAATAAAATACTTAATTAAGTTACTATTAAAAATGGTTACAAATAATAAACTGGACTTACAATTTCAAACATACTACGAATAATAAGAGTTAAAAAATTCCATTAGTTTTCTGTTAGGGAAACACGCTGATGATACGAAACGGACAGAGGAAACTATCGTCCTCTCTCTATTCTTAGCATACCAAGCAAGATTCTGGAATCATGTGTCAGCAATGCAATTATAGACCATGTGCTGAACTTTAATTGTCTGGTAACAGATAATCAGTGGGCATATCAAAAGGGCTACTCCACCGAGCTCCTCCTTGTCCACCTGACAGAAACTTGGAGAGATGCGATAGACTCAGGTCTCTTGGTGGGTGCTGCATTTGTCAGCTTTAAGAAAGCCTGTGACTGTATAGATCATGACATCCTATTTAACAAGCTTCAATGTCAATTTGGAATACGTGGCCTCTTACTAGATTGGCTGACGAGTTACCTTACTGCAGTACACGGCCCTAAATGGGCAATGATCCAGATTTTGCTTGGTGTCTTCTGGTCTCCCACAAGGAAGTGTCCCACTCTATTTGTTCTCTACACAAGCGATCTCGTCGGGTCAATTCAGTCTGGGACTGTTCATATGTACGCTGATGATACGACCATCTACTGCATAGGGAAGAGCATAGACGAGGTTGCTGCTGCGCTAAATCAATCCCTAAACGAGTTGTACGGGTGGTGTGGGAGAAATACACTGACCGTGCACCTGAAAAAATCTGAATACAAGCTAATCCACAGAGGATCCTTTACAGGCCCCCACCCATGGATATACCTTGGAAACAAGAAGAAGAAACTGTTAGTAGCCCAGGATCAACTGGAGGGTACCAATCTGTTTGGCATACACTTGAACTAGAAGGTGTTCGAGTACCTAGAGTAATTGTCCAACACTTACTTCGAGAAATAGACCCTGAAGGCATCTTGGCACGTAAAGCACGCCGACTCAAGAGAAGAGTTTACAGCAATCCAGGCCGAAACTATGCATGGCACCTTGATGCATATGACAGGTTAAAATCCTGGGGGTTCCCAATGCATGGATGGATTGATAGCTTCAGGAGGCACATACTATGGCTTAAAGTTGTTCGCTCAAATAATTTGCCTGAGATTCCAGGACAGTACTATATAGAAACTGTTGCTGAATTAGGAGGTGTCCTAGTTGAGCTTGTAACAGGTCTGGGTGCTGAAAATGGCTTAGCTGCCTCTATGCAGTGTTTCCTCAGAGAAAATAATGATGCTCATGGGTATGTGCCCTCCCCAAGGAATCAAAGAATTGAAGGATGGTGGAGTTTCTTTGTAAGAATCAGATATTATGGTGGAGAAGTTTTTTTCAACACTTAGAAACCCAAGGTATAGTCAATACCACATCTGAAATCCACACAGAGTGTCTTTGGTACTTTTTTTCTGGTGTACTGGAAACAGAGTGTGATCATGTCAGAGAGCACTGGAACACTCATCGGATAAGGAAATCCCGGGCATGACACTCTGCATGGAAGACTGGATTCATTGTTTTTCTCACCAGAATACCATGGGAGTGCCACAGATTTGCTTTTGGAGGTGCCTGTGATAGAAATAAATGAAGTTTCACAGCAGTGCATCAGGGAAATAGAGACCAATGTCTATGGGGAATACTTTGAATACGTCAGAGCCAGTTTTGGGTCATGAAAACCCACAACTTGGCAAAGTGCATTTGACTTACTTCAAAGACTAATTTTCATAGCCAAAAATGGGTACACTGGGTAGATGCTTTATAGTAATGAAAGCAATGGCTATATATTAATTAAAGTGTTCCAAGTGATTGATCCAGCATTAAGATGTACATTCCAGAATGCCTATTTGTCCAAGAAAGATTGAAACTGGGTATTGACATTACATATCAGATGTCTATTGTCCAGGACTGCCCATATTTTGCATTCCTCATTTTATCTCTCAGTAGGCTTGGCAAGTTTTTTTTGTGAATTGTAAAAAAATAAAACAATGTTTTGAGACAATTAAAAATTTAATTATTGTGGGAAAATGAAACCTTTGATCAAATTCTGTGGTGTTTTCCTTACAGCATAATTTTTATATGGCCAAAAGATTAAACCAAACAATTATGTTGCTCTTGCATGAACAATGTGGGCAGTCCAGAGCAGACAAATTAGGCCCATCCTGCCCAATCATGTAGCCAACCAGAGCACAGGATTTGTTTCATCTTGCCTGCTTGTAGAGCCAATTACATAATAATAAATAGTATTGACCAAGATAGTTTTGTCTTTATGACTGGATATTGGTCGTGGTCTTTTAATTGTGTTTCTATGAACCTTGACTTCATTTCAGTACTTAAAGGTCAAAATCAGTTTAGCAGGTATTCAGCCAGTCTCACTGCACATTTCAAATGCACTTTTAATAAAGTAACTGAGTCATTTCCCAGCAATTTCTAAACATTGACACCAATAGGCAAGTGAATCATGGGTGATCAATGAGTTATCAGTTAATTAATCCTTGAGTATTGCCAATACTCAATGAATAATCATGAAGTAATCAATACCCAGAAGATTTTTGGCCATTGATTAGTCATTGATGTCACTGATAAGTAATGATTTCATTTTTGAATGGGGGTTATTGATCTAGTTTGCACTTGTCGTTACTTTACAGATATACATATCTCTTGTTGAAAATGAAGACAATAGAACCATCTTGTAATCTCAAAGTTGAACAAAATGTGAAAATGAAACAACTTGATAAAATGTGCCGGTATCAATTTACATCTAGAGAACTCAGCCAACACTAACACAGGCCAACAAATTGCCACCAAAAGCTCTTATCACTGATGCATCTTCAAAACAGAACTAAGAATACCATCACGTACTCACTAAAACAGGAACATTATTCTGCAACTAAAGTAATTGCTTGTAAAATGTTTCAATTTCTAATTAAATCAATGAAGTTCAACCTCCTTTAACAAAGGCAAAATGTATGTTGCCTAAAGCTGATAACAATTCTTATTACAATTTGCTTGAACAAGAACATGAAATGGCTTGCCATTAAATCTATTTAGCTTTGGCACACACCGTTACAGTGCAGTTCCGAAGGCACGCGAGCGAAGCCCCGTACCTTAGAAAATTTGGTAACCCATCGATCTGAAAAATTTTGGTTGTCACGTGACTGTCCATACATAAGTACATACGTACGTCCGTCTGTCCGTCCGTACGCCAATAGGGACCTTAAGAAACAAGGACGGGGACGGCCTTTGACAAGCGAGACTAGGCCTGGCCCTGTCGTTCTTGCCAAATACAAAATACTTAAGAATCTGTATTTTCGCATAGGATGGTGATACGGATACTCTCTGTAATGACGTCCTATAGAGATGCCAGAAATCTTCTTTTAGATAGCTATAATGATGACACTATAGACTAAGATGAATTTTGCATACTGTATGAAGAATATTTTTCCAAGAATCCAGAATTTCCATATGAACAGTATGAACTATCTGACATGGACGCGATGGATGATTTAGAATGCAAAGCCAAATTTTGCATTAGGAAAACTGAACTTCCACTGCTTGCGGAAGCACTCGATATTCCCGAAACATTCGTTTTCCATCAAGGCACGACAGCTCCTGGAATTGAAGGTCTCTGTGTGTTTTTAAGACGAGTGGCCTACCCTTGTCGCTATTCCGATTTAATCCATCATTTTGGCCGACCAGTACCAGAACTAAGCATGATTTATAACATCGTTTACAATACACATTTACAATACACAAGGACACAAAATCACACAGTGGAACAACACAATTCTTTATCCTGTGAGCCTTGAGAGAAATGCAGTTGCTATCTCTGACAAAGGTGCAGCACTGGACAACTGCATAGGGTTCATAGATGGAACTGTAAGATCAATATGTCGTCCAGGAGAATTACAAAGAGTTGTTTACAATGGACATAAGCGGGTCCATGCACTCAAATTTCAATCTGTGACTTTGCCTAATGGTATGATTGCTAATATATATGGTCCTGTAGGTAAGATTTATTTCCTGTGGTTCATAACAGTAAATTACACGAACCCAATTAGAATTTGTTAAAAACACAGGTATGCCTTTGTAATCTATTTCAAGGCTTCAATGTTTCTGATCCCTTGGTGGGGTCTGGTCCAAAATATAACCAGGTCTAGACCAAAATGTCAGTAATCCCTGACCCTATAGCCTAAGCCCTGATGGTTAAGAGACTGACCTTCAGGTTAGGTTAAGGTCTAAATTAAGGTAGAGCAAGGGTGTTAAGAAGTGCAACACACACCCCAAATAAAACTTGGTGGAGTACCTATCACGTTTCTGACTAATCTGAATGTTCATTATTTTGGTTACCAATTTTATTCCAGAAGGAAGAAAGCATGAGCTGGGATGATGGCAGATTCTGGCCTGCTCAATGATCTGCAACAGTATGCATTTTCTCCAACTGGTCGAGCCATGTGCCCTTACGGTGACCCTGCCTACCCTCTAAGCGTCCATCTCCAGGCTCCCTTCAGAAGTGTAGTTCTAACCCCTGCCATGCAAGCATTCAACTCCTCCAAGAGTACTCTGCGTGAATCAGTAGAGTGTCTTTTTGGGGACATTGTGAACTATTTTAAATTTATGGATTTCAATAAGAATTTAAAAATTGGTTTCAGTTCTGTAGGGAAAATGTATATTGTCAGTGCACTACTTCGCAATGCCCATACCTGCTTCAAAGGAAATCAAACTTCAGATTTTTTCAATTTGGATCCCCCAGCCCTGCAAGACTATTTTGTTTAATATTTGTTCAAGTGGCTGTAAGGCAGAATGGGCAGATCTTCACGGACCCAAATAAGAACATATTCTTAAATGACATGTATAAAAAGTTTCAGGTGTGTAATTTCAAGGTTGACAAAGTTAAAGTGTATTTTAAAGTGTATCATAAAATATGAATGCTAACTACTGAATTCCAGTAGTCAACTTAGCCAGCAATCAATAACCTCATTTAGGCCCTTTCTGCAAGCAGGCAAGTGCTAGGAGTACCCTAATAAGAGGATCGAAGATAGCCTGAGTGTACAGGTAGAATGAAGTTGGGTTACCCTGCTACCCAGGACAACTCTGTCCTATCACACTTTAGTTAACCTGGTAAATATCTCTAGCAAACAATAATAATTCTATTGCCAAATACTATTGTCACTTGAATTACATAACTGATCAGTTCTTCAAATATTTCAGCGACAGTAGCAACAAACACGACTGGGAATATTTTGTCGCGAAAAGCTGTTGTGAGAAATTTTCTCTACCGAAAGCAAAACTGAAACAGGTTTTGAATTTATAAATCTTTCTTCAGTCACAATTTTATTTATCATATTTCAATTCTTGGAGCACAAATAAAGTTGTCCCAGGTAGAGGACTTCTCACTAGCAGAGGGTTTACAAGCCAGGTACGGTTAATCTGGTGCTACGGTAATGCTAGTGCTCAGCTACGGTTACCCTAGTGCCAGGGTAACCCTACCTGGCTTGTAACCATGTCTTTGCAAAAAGGAAGAAATTTGGGAGTCCTAGCACTAGGGGTACCCTACTTCCTCTTCAGGGCGTTAATTTGTTTCTGTGTAAAATATTAATACAATCAGATCAAAACATGTGAAAACAAAGTTTTGTAAACTCAAATGTTTCCCACTTTATTGCATTGCAATTAAACATTTCTTCTCTACTAACTTAGAAACAAGGACTAACAACAGATCATTTTACTGTTTTGCATGCATACCAATCATGGCCTGAAAGTCCTGCAGCTGCTTTTGTTGTTGTTGCTGCTGATGCAGCATCACATGTGAAAACAAAGTCTTGTAAACTCAACATTGCCAAGTTGTTTACTACATCGCAACAAATCATTTTACTTCTTCTCTACTAACTTATTAACAACGGCTAGCATCAAATCATTTTGGCGTTTGGTTTGCATACCCATCATGACCTGAAAGTCCTACATCTGTTGCTGTTGTTGTTGTTGCTGATGCAGCATCACTTGCATGAAGTTGTCCTGTTTCTTGGACTCAAGCTCCAGCTGCTGTCTCCTAAGATCGAATTCCTCTTTTTGGATTGCCTGAACCTGTTCATTTTTTTCTCTTAGAAAGTTCAGTGTGTCACAGCCACTTGACCTTTTCCTCTTTCTTTTCCCTTCGCTTTCTCCCTTGTCAGCTTGTCTTTTCCGAGTTTGTCCAAGTCTTTCCATAGCCTTCTTCCGAATGTTCTCTGCATTTTCTCTGTCTTGACTGTCCTTCATCTTGTTCTGGTTGTCAACAATTCTTTGTTCTGTCTCAGCTGCATCTTCTTTCTCAATCAGTTCCTCTAGTGTGACTTCCACTTCTGTCATATCAGTTTGAATTCCACTCTCTCGTTCTTCTGTTTTCAATTTGGTTCTCAGCTCCTTTGAAAGGAGGTTATAATGGTCACGGACTGCCCTCTTATCAACTTTGAAGTACACTTCCTGAATTTTGTTTGCGTTTTGGGCGACCTCTTCCCACTTTGTTCTTCTAGCCAGCGTACTCTTTTTGGTGCCAGTAAAAGGATCTACTACCAATATTTCCCGGCATAACATTTCATCATGAAGAGTGCTCCAAACAATTGGCTTCCTGAAAATTTTGATCAATATAAAGCCCTTCAATAAAACCGGGTTCCAAAATGGCGTCCTCGATGAGATGAAGACAGCAAGGCCACGAGTTGGAAGTTCTCGTGTGCATGCCTGGTGGTGCAAATTTATTTCCGGCAACCATCCTCATTCCTCCCGTCCTTGTATCTTAAGGTGCCTAATACCTTGAAAACTAAGAGTAGCACCATTACAATAGCTACATCTTTGATTTTGGGTGTTCATGCTATTGTTAATTGACAGCTGTCACAACAAGCTATCCGCTGACCAGTATCACGTGATCATATTGCAGGCTCAGGTTTATAGCTCATTGAGGTTGCGTGTTTTGTTTTTTAAAGTTGACCGCTGGCCAGTTACTGGTTTACCGATTGGATTGCGGGCTCAAGTCATGTTATTTCTCTGGGGGAGAAGGAAGGAATACTTGCAAAGGCAAAATTTCGGCACAAATTAACCCCTGGCGCGTTGTTGACGTTTCCTCTCACATATTCCTTGTACAATCCTCTCTTGGAAAGACAAGTCCCTGATATATTGTGTAGGTAATTTCTACAATCTTGGTTAGGCTTTTTGGGTATAGTTTGTTAAAATTTAACTGGAAAAAATAGCAAAACCGCACGCTGAACAATTACGTGCTCACAGTTGATCATTTTTTGAGTTTCTGATCCAAGAAAAAATAATTCTCTTTTTCCGTTATTGTCAGTTATTGCAATTAGGAGCTCTGCTTTTAAGCTTGGCTAAATTTATATATTACATAAAGAAACAGAACTTAACTTTTAGCAAAAGCTTGTCCCTTGCAAAAAGCAAGAAGCATGATCCTTTTGAACTGTTCTTCATCTTGCATATAGACCACTGGCATGGTGAGGTTTCTTGCACATACTCCAACAATAGGAAAGCAAATGGTGTGATTTGGTTGTCGTTGCAAGCATTCATGGTCAAACTTGACTGAAATAAGCAATTTGTCTCCATTCATTGACCCGATGTCTTAGGCCAGTCAACCATCCTAACAGACCTGCGGGACTTATGTCAGCAGACTGGAGCTGGACTTGTGAAGGTCCTTCTGGTTTATGCTCCCCACCTTCCCTATCCTCATTGTCTTCATGATCATAGACAAGCTCTTCACTGTATCCAGTTACTGTGATATCTTCAGAGGCTAATATGAAGTCATGAAGGTAGTCAAACACTGTTTCCTCTACTGGTCGTTTGGATGTCCCTTTCTCAGAGAACTGGGGCCATAGGAGAGAAACCACATAATTTGCATCAACTTCATCCTGATTTATGAGGGGAAGTGTTTTACATAAGTCTTTATTATTCTGCATTGCACTTTGGAAACCATAATGGTCCAACCCTCTCTTGAATTCTTTGAGATGCAAGAGCCTCTTGCTTATAATGCTCAGTATCACTGTACTGGTTATAGCCTCAAGGTGGTCGTTACTTATCATCCCTGTATACCCATGCTCCAGTATTGTTTTCTCCATTCCTTTAGGGTCATTTGCAATTCTTGTGAGCAGTTCATTTTCATGTTTGGTACGATGCTGTGCTGCAGTGAGCTGATTTATGTCTACCTCTTGATTGATTAACATGTTGTACACACACTCCTCAAACAGGTAAGAGGGTGGTCCACCCTGAACAATGCTATAACTAATGAAATCTGTGTGCATGTGTGAAAGAACCCTTTATGAGCATATAACATAGAGTCAGTAGGAGAGCCATGTGGAAACATCAGGCTTCTCATCCGGTCAATGACCAATGCTAGAAATCGGTCAGTGTAAAACGCAGACTGCAGACTGCAGACCGGGGGTAAAATGCAGACTAAGGGTAAAATGCAGACTGAGGGTAAAATAAAATATTAATAATAAAAAACAAGTCATAAGGATAAAATAAAGAGTGTTCGTACAAAATGAAGTTGAATTCTGTACACGTCGTGTTTTGGCATCTCTTCTATCAAAATGATCATACTAACGATTATTTGAGAACGCCAAAATGTTATAAATTCTTGTGTTTGGATAGCCGACTGTCACCTTTCAGCGAATACCAATTCACAAACCTCTTGATATATTAAAGTCGAGTACAAAGATTGAATGTATTTCACAAACTAGGCTCGATACCTACAAGTTTAGCTTGCCCTGTTGTTGTGCTGTCGTGTTTTGCTTGCCTTGTGTTCCGAACAATTCCAAGGACATTTGAAGCAGCTAAGACACGTGGTGGTTTGAACGTTATTAAGACTTTGTCGATGAAAACAGAATAAAGGAAATGCGCTGCAAGAGTTGGTCAGTCCCAGACCTAATCGTGTAAACAAAATTCAAAATGGCCGACACGAAACGAAGGTAAGATACATAGAATTACGATTAGTTCGGGCCCTTGTGGAAAACTGGGGGAGTTCAAGAACTCAAGGTTGATAATATAATGTTTGACTAAGGCTGGGAAACGCCTTTTGGTTTGAGTTTTCGGGATTTTGGTAAAAAAAGTTACGGGTACGTGCACGAACACTCCCAAGTCTTCATTTGATCCAGATTTGATCATCTTGTTTTTTTATTATTATTATTTTATTTTGCCCTCAGTCTGCATTTTACCCCTGGTCTGCAGTCTGCAGTCTGTATTTTACCCTCAGTCTGCATTTTACCCCCGGTCTGCAGTCTGCGTTTTACATTGACTGTGCTAGAAATTCCTTTGACATGGCACCGGTGTCTATACCGTCCTCACCTGCAAAATGCACTGGTAATAGATTTTCTGGGGCATTTATATTTGCCTCTCTTTGCCAAATTGCCAGGCACCATTGTAGACTGGATCTCCTTCTCACAACAATGAAGAACTGAACATTGCTATTGACTCTTTCTTTCAAGCAAGATATGAGACCCGAGCAGCTGTCAAATTTCTCCACTATTTCCTGGCTTGCCAACTTGCGAATAATGGAGTCCTACTTATTGTTTACTCCAGAAGAGGACTGGTCATAAGGGGCAGGATCTTTGCTGTTGTCTAGTTCAGACTGGAGCTGCCTGGCAAGCATTTTCATCACTCTCAACTTGGGTGAATCTCAATTTCTTCTCCGATGGACTATGTTCATCCTCTGAATGCAGGCTTTCTTCCGCAATCAGTATCAGGATTTTCACTTGCATTCACATCTTCGTTTGTACATAGGTACAGCACAATGCTCTTATAATCATTTCCAATCTCTTCTTTGTATCTTTTCAGGCTGAAGAACTCTGTTGTTCCAGGTAGAAACTGGGCATCCTTGCCATTCTCATACAATAATCGGTATTCTTCTCCCTCTTTGTAACAGTTTCTATGATAGGCTTTAAACTTTGCCCCTGGCTGGATACAGATATCAGTATAGGTGCTCTATTAGATGTTTGAAGCATAACTCTTTTCTCTCTAACTGGCTTTAGCTTTGACTCTTTTTCAGTAAATTCCATTAGGCCAATTGCTACTGCCACTTCTTTTTCTTTGTCTTTCGCTGTTGTCCTAGATACATGCTCTTTCCACTGATGTCCTTTCCATTCACGATAAGCAGAGAATGACTTGATGGCCTTACCACTGACACATGCACTTGAAGAGAGGGCAATTGCATTTGAAAAGTGGACTGCAGCACTTGAAAATGAACTTGCAGCACTTGACGATGGCACTGAAAATATATAAAGAAAAATTACATTCTTCACGACTGTTATCCTGCCCAAGAGGGAGGTCTGACTTAGCATTAAAAGCATGTTTAAAATTCACAGTTAGGGAAGCAGAGGTTTTGACACTCATTTCATTTCTGTTGCTGATTGATTCAACGATAATTGTCACTTATTTTTTACATGTAGCTGCACTATTGTACTGCTTGCTTGTGCATTAGGCATGGTTATTAGTGTTAGATGAATTAACTGATAAGAATAGCCTTTTTTCTTCAGTCTGTGCTTGCAAGGGCAATGGGTTGATGATAATTTTTCCAGTGATTAGTGTTATATCCAGTAAGATTTCACTCAATCTTGCTGCCATACATAGTCTTGAGGTATGGAGGATTTAAGGAAGAGAGGTGAGATGTTTTGCACAAGGTTTTTTAAAGTATCCATATGGCCTGAGGAGCCCCCACAGTTTTGGTGTCCACAGCCACCTTTGCTAGCTTAGAAAAATGATACTTCAGACACACCAATAGAAGTGGGCTGGGTGTTTAGGCTTGGAGTCTGATGACATCATATCGGGAAGGCCCACAAACAAAACGTCTTCTATCTATGTGACCAGTCCTGAGGTGCTGTGTGTTTTACTTTCTATGCATTGGGGCCATAGTTCAAATTAAGTCCATGTGGGAATTATATTACGTACTTAACAAAGTACCATAATGTCAAATTTAAAAGATTGGTTTGTAATCCTTGATTACTGAGCAGTAGGAAATCATGCATAATTCTCATGCACATTCCTGGATGTCTTGAGTGGTAGTAAGAACAAAAAAAGGAATATTGTATATCACGTTATTTATGTGTTGATGTATTTAGCACAAATGTGCTATCATTGTGGGCACTAAATAAATAGACAAATTTCTCACCTGTGCAAGAAGGTGGACTTTGACCAGCATTTCCAGTTGAAGAAAGTTCTAGAAAAAAATTTTAAATTTGTAAGTTATTTATTGTTGTGACTTCTTTTAGTATAATTTCTATTAAGTATTACTTATTTTTTTAAACTCATATCTTTTTTGTTGTTTTGATTGATTTATCTTTACTCTTTACTGATTCACTCATTTTAATCAATCAATCAGTCAGTCAATCAATCAATCAACAATAACTCATTCACCTGCTCACTAAATAATTGTTACAGCAGAACCTTCACACATTTCGTGTTATTAATCCTCTTCCAACTTTCAAATCACTTTCATATTTAAGACCTGAGTGTGACAAAATGGAGTTTGTGACATTAACGGTTTAAGATAACTCATCCGAACCTTCGTCTGAAAGCTAACCACCTAAGCTGAACATGCTAAGCCTGCTAAGCTACAAGAACAAGTTACTCAAGTGTGCAGTCTGCAAATGTTACACAGTGTAAAATGCATCTTCCTCACGAATGCATGCTAGAGTACATTAGACTTGCTCAATTCTGGCCCACTTTAAGTACTTCTGTCAGAAAACTATGTGTATAGCACGGCTTCAACATTGATTAAATAGAATGACTTAGCCTGACAAGCTTGTAAACATTAACAAACAGGTGAAATACTCCATCTCCCGAGCCTAAGTTAGACTGCTTTATTTCAGTAAAAAAGTAAAAGAAAATATAGTAGCTTTTAAATACCTTGCCTTTTCCACAGTTTGAACAGTAGTTCATGCCATCGGTAACTTGCTTCCCACAGTTGCAGCACAACATCTTCCTGGCGACCTCTTTCAAATGTCCAAGATGGTGGAGATGGCAGGAAGTGATGAGCAGCCGCTGACCCCTTTACTGCATTTTCTTATCCCATGGTGCACCTCGACAGCTCGCCCCAGCCCCCACACTTTCTTTGATTCCGTGAGGACATTTTAATTCTTATTTCTTTTGCCGTGAGGTCGAGTTATTCTTTTTGCCATTTGGTTATTGTTTTTGCCGTGAGGTTATTCTTTTTGTCGCGAGTCTTTTTCTTTTGCCGTGAGGTTATTCTTTTTGCCTTGAGGTTATTCTTTTTGCTGTGAGGTTATTTACCATGGTTCTCAGTATTTTCAGTGCAAACTACATCCATAGCACCGATAATATAAATCGCCAACACACACAAGTCAACTCCATAAAAACAACATCCAACAATGACACAAAATGGCGAACGACAGCTCTTTTGAGTTTAGAAAACCATGTGCTTTGACATTCAACTATTTTCGGAATTGAACAGTTTCCGAATGAAAGAATCTATATTACCAGTACTCAAAAGTGCTCTTATAGATATAGTTATTAATCACGTGACCCAATTTTCCAAAAGATGAGTCCCTTGGTGATAAATTTGGGAAATCTATCCAAAGCAAGCTCAAAATGCCAGGAATTCCGCAAAATTTGGATTTTAGGTCTTTTTATTAACCCATTGACTCCTGTGCCGGCCGTAACCGGCCATTGTAACTACTTCCTGTAAAGTTGAGAAATATTTTCCCATTTGATTGACGTTACCGTGATTGATGGATTAAATGCTTAACGAAAATAGCCCACATTCAGTTCAAGTTAAGACCCCTTCTGTTCAAGATCGCAAAACAAGTTAGAACGAAATTCTCATAGGAAAATCAAGACCCGCGAACGTTGGTAAGCTACAATTCACTGATGTTGATATTTACATTGTTATGTAAATTTGTGATTCTAGTGAGAGCTATACGTAGATTTCAACCGCTCTCAAGGCTCTCTATTAGCATGAGCACATGGCATAATCATTGTGATTACTTTCTACATTGCAAGTTAGAAACGCAACGATATTTAGTGATTTCTTGATGTAATTATTTCAGTTGACCACTTTGGTTCGATTCGTATGAAAACGCCCTGAGGCCACAAGATTAGGATTAAAGATGATAAAGTAAAGATTGTTCTCCTATACTGGCTTAGTGTTCTAAGGAGTTTCGACTGTGCATGCAAACAACCTGGGAGAACGAGATTTCGATTCTGACTTAAGAAACTGTTACAGCCGTGACGAGCCTTGACCAAAACTGGCATCATCTATGCTGAACTTCTGCAGGAGGAAAAGATCTTTCCAATGATACCCAGATCAGAGTGATCAGCCCAATAGAGCCTGAGATATGCACAAAAATGCTCAAAAAGTTGAGTGAAAAACTCAGAGCAAATTTCCTGCCCCTACATGTGGCTACTCCATGGCAAAAATTCCCTGTCTTGATGATGCTTTCTCAGAATGTTTTAAGCTGGAAGCAAGCCCAGTAGAAGGTCAATCACTGCAACAAAAAGAAAAGGAGAGAAAGGAAAGGCAAAAAAAATTAAAAAGATCGAAAAGCCTAAAGCCTGAGCGAAAATGTCATAAAACGCGATGCTAGTGGAAAGAAAGGCATGTTGTCAAGTTGCAAATGCCTTTTTGAGTAGATCGGAGCTAACTTGGCCTATATGCAGCGTGAAAATCTCCAAAATGTCCAAAAATGCTTTTTTGGCAAAAAGCTCCAGGAGTCAGTGAGTTAAAGAAAAAAAACAATACAACATTGGGCTTACCTTAGCTTTTGTTTCCTTTCATTCTTCCTCTGGGTGACAATAAAACATTTTTAACGATTTCATTGATTCGTCCACGGACCACGGTCGATAAACATTGTAGCTTTTAAGATTTTGATGCAAGTATCATCGCTTTTACAATTTCCATGTCGATATGTTGCAGTTAGTGTTCCTTAGCGTAATAACATCCCTTTTTTCAACCAATGAACGAATTCCTGTTTGCTGATCAAACGAAAAACCATCTTTGGCCTCTCTGCCGTGTTGTAGCTTCTTAAATGTCCACATTTTTTCAAGATAATTCAGTAAGTACCATTGATATTTTGAGAACAACAGGTTATCCACATACATGTACTTGTAAGCTCTAGGGAAGCCATTTCCATCCACTCATGTTTATCCTAACATCCTTGAGGGCAAACTATGAATAACAATGTATATTTTAGAAAATAGCCAGAAGAAAATACCTGCCCTAAATGGTTAAAAGTTATTTCTGTAACTGAATAGCTTACAGCATGAAATCACAAATTTACATGACATTACGAGATACGTTAAGTTCCGTAAAGCTGAACTGACTGCTTTACGGAGAGTTAATAAAGTGACGTAAAGCTGCGTAAAGTTGTCAATGCCGTAAAGCTCTATAAAGGTAGTTTAAAGTGACCGTAAAGGTCAAACTTTATGCGACGGGATATAAATTGCTGTAAAGGAACCTGAAAGGACATGTAATGATTCAAGTGCCTTTTGACCACTAGGCTTGCCACAAGTCAACTTCTATAAAATTAACAACAAAGTTATGTTAAATGAGCGCGACAAAGTCACGAGGAGTGACAAACCGGCAAAACACCACGGAAATGGACTTTGAAGAAGTCTATTCGATAACCTGTAACGCTTTTAACAAGGGGAAAAAATGTCTTTCAAAAACTGAAAGGCACATTCAAGTTATTGGTCAGAATTTTTTCAAAACCTGACCAGTTTTAATTTTGTGTTAGTAAGAGGAATAAAGCTCGTTTTGGAGAAGTTTTGGTGTATTTAGTGGAGAAAGTCCCGAGACCTTCAGACAAAGATCGTTTCTCTGTGGGATGAGTTTAACCTTGGAGCCTGCAGAGGAAGGAAACTCCTAAAGGTATGCTCTTACTGTAACGGCCCAGTAGCTTCCTCAGTCGATTAAACCAAGTGAAAGGCTGACTGGACAGCTGAAAAGGGTAAATTTAATGCCCAATATTTCGGTTAGACAAGACTAACCTTCTTCAGGAGCTACACGTTTGAACAAGAAATCACAAAACATATTATGAAGGCGAAAATACCTTAATTGGATTTTTTCTGCGAGTTTACTTTTGAAATGAAATCGACTTTAAATGTGTATCGAAACGACTCAAGACAAAATAAGGAACGACTTACAGCAGCATTCTGAGTGCCCGACCTTCAACAAGTATGGCTCAAGGGTCTTCCACATTAGATACCAGGTTCTCTTGGTTCTCACGCCATTTTTTTGGCGTCCTGTTTGAAAGGTGTGAAATGCCGAAGCTTGCATCAATCTCTTGGTCCTTTTTAAACTCGTGGATATGCGAGGTGTAGAAACGTGTTTGCTGCAGGGACTCCGATATAATATCACTCACTCACTCATTCACTCACTCAGGTGTAGACACTTCGTAATTTGTTGGCCCGAATGAGAGCGCCTGAGCCCGACGCCATGTTGGAATAGTAACCGAGCCCGACGCCACATTGGAATAGTAACCGTGCAGTCAGTGCTAGCCTTGCTATCGTGTTTGTGCGGTTACTACTCATCAAGCCAGCCTGAATGGTGATTTTGTAGCTTTTACACGACCAATAATATTAGGTCTTTTGCTAAATTGAAGTGGAGTTGACTTCGAATGTTCAAATTAGTACTATGGCCAACTTGAAGGCTGAATTTCATTAGCATTTGACTTGTCAGGGGTTAAAAATAACCAGGAGATGTACACTTGTTTGCTGGAAAGTGACCTGAAAATAAGTAAATCTCATGCTAATGTGGTAAGCTTTGATGAGAATGTGTCTTATATGAGCGAAACGAACAATTTTTTATGAAAAAAAGAGCTATTGAAAACAGGACAAACATCGGCACCATCATATAATTTTCAAGTTTGGCTGATTAGATCTCCTGTGAGATCCAACGTTCAATCAATCAGGACCTTCGTTCACAGTGTTGCAGTTTATAGCACTTAAGGTTTCCATGTTGAGTTGTCCATGTTCAACCGACATCGATTTAAGTTTAGATTAATATTGCGTTCTCTATACTTGTCTTGTTTATTTTAGTACATTGATCTGAACTCAGAGTGGATGAGAAATGCACATAAACTTGGGAAAAAAAATTCTCAAATACTTGATTTTGATAAGCTTAAATGATTTTAACCCTGTCTTTTGTTTACACTTTTGCTTCCTGATTGAAAAGATCACAAAGGGAAAGAAACCTCCTGTGAGCTTTTTGGAACACATATTTATGGGTCGACAATTTTTTTGGACCAACACTGAGAATGCTTGCAAAAGAGGCTACTTATTTTGATGTATTACATGCAATATACACAGAGACAAGCGGTCGCACATTGGAAAAGAAGTGCTATCACATGAGAAACCTTACCTATAGCCTTCAGTGAAATGCAATGAAGAAGGTCCGTAAGCTCGTACGACTTGAATACATGCAAATTTTCCCAGCAGGCAGACTAAGAGTACTCTATGATTTTTTTGGTAGGAGTGTCCTCTGTGACCCAAGAACCCTTATAAACCTTTACCACTCCATGTTCAGCTGCCCCCCTAGCTGTTCTGGACGTATGTGTTTGTAGTACGTGTATGTGTGTAACAAAAGCCAACGAAAAAAGCCTACGTTTGTGAGATAAGTGCGACCTTGCGTGGTACGAACCCGGCTTGTTTTAACAGCCTTCAATAATACACCAATAATTGCAAGTTCACCAACATGTTTCATATCTAGATTACTTAATCCACGAGTTTGGCCATAGGTCTCGTTTGATTCACTGTTTAAAAACTCTACTTTAAACAGGCCAAAATTCAGTTTACCTTCCCTTCTTCTCTGTGCACGATTTCAAGCAGTTTTTGGAGGCATACAGCTGGTGAAAACATCGATACATATGTGGGTACAAGTCAACAACAACAGGTAAGCCACTGGTTTTCTTGAAGTTTAAAGTGTATTTAACTTTCCAGGGTAAAGTTCAGTTGTAAAGTTTGCTTAAGATTTATGGAATTGCCTCTAGTTGCAAATGTTTCTC
Source organism: Orbicella faveolata (assembly GCF_042242905.1). Classification (NCBI taxonomy): domain Eukaryota; kingdom Metazoa; phylum Cnidaria; class Anthozoa; order Scleractinia; family Merulinidae; genus Orbicella; species Orbicella faveolata. The sequence goes on from NW_028301564.1 coordinate 11,096,918, forward strand.
CAACAAGCAGAAGCTATACATTGTGGAATTTGTTTTTTAGCTGTAAATTATATAGACATTATTCTGTACGATTATATCCCATGCACGTAGATCGTTTCACTGCTAGCCTTGTAGTCATTAAACATGGTGTAGGCTTACAACTGCATGCAGCATTTGTTATTGGGTTATGCATATTATGCTTCAAACTGTCCAAAAGGCACATGTAAACGTAAGCCTGTATGTAATACTCTCGGCAAATCTGAAGTGAATACCGTTTGGACGTAACCGTCTTCAGCAGAGAAACTTTTCATGCTAGTGTCGTTGGTGTAAATATTCTGAAATTAAGGTATCAGTATAACCCATTTGACCGTCCGCGAGCAGTCCGCTCTAGCGTTCATGGTTTTAACAAAAACCCATATAAACCGTATATTTATTGGAAGTTTAATAACCGCAGATTATGACCCAACCTGTTTAAAACGGTAAAAATTTACCATGTTTCGAAAATGTGACTATGTTTACAAAGCTTCACAAACGCCAGCTAAATTTAGGTTGGAGAAAATGACTAACATGGCGTCCGTTTCTTTACACATTGACCTCAACAACCGTGTCTCAGATTTTTGGAACATGCGTTTGTTATTATTTTACAAGAGGATAAAGTTAGAAAAGGGAAAAAGTAGGACTGCCCATGAAAAAAAAGGCATAACTTTTTAATGACAAGAATAAGAAGAATTCGCAGACATGGTTTTGTTCGTGATCGTTCTGACAACATTCTCTCCGAATTTCAGCTAATTTGGTCCAGGGGCTGCCGACCTGGAACTCACAATGCACTACAACTCACCTATTTTTTACTTTCGAGAAACAGAGAAAAAATAAAATTCGGTGGCATCCAAGTGTTATGAGATTATCACACCAAGGGAGACACCTCAGAGGAATCAACTTTCTGTGTAACAATAGGATTGTAACACTTAACATAGAACAGGTATGTTGCACTGCTGATTCTAATTTTCAACAATCGATCTGCCTTTCAACTTCGTCCACTTCTCTTCGTCAATCTCCTCTGCTTTGACAGTTTCTTGCAACAGTATTTTAGCATGGCTTGCGCTCATTTCGGCTTGCTCGCTGTCTTTGTGGTCGCAATCATTGTCAAGTTCATCCAGCAATTTTTCTTGATTGTAAAATGACCCTTTGTCGCTTTCCGCTAATTTAGCGGCCCACTCTTTGTTGAAAGTGTTTTTTGCCTTCTTTAGCCTTTCTTTAAGGCCTGTCCAAACGGGAAATGTTTGGCTAGCAAACATCATCAAACATTGTTTGGTGAACAAACATGCTGATGTTGAAGTGACTGGCCAAACAGTTAAAACATGTTTGATCGAGCACAGATCAAACCATGGATACAAGCCGCTGAGCACACATGGTAGGCATGCACACACCAAACATGTTTGATCCGGCTGTCCAAATGAACAAAACATCACCCATCAAACACGACAACAAAAGAAATGTTTTAAGTTGTGTGGTCGAATGTTTGATAGCCTTCAAATTTTTTCAAACCTGACCAAACACGATCAAACAGAACCAAACAAGTTGGCCAAACGGTAAAATATTTGGTCACCAAAGAATGTTTGATGGTGTTTGGTCGCCAAACATTTCCCGTTTGGATAGGCCTTTAGCCGAAGAAAACGGGCAAGATCGCTCTTTCTTCTTCAAAGACATCCGGCACTGATTATGGCACGCAAATCGTGTGTCAACTCAGCGTGATCTTGATGTCATGTGACTTCCTGCCTCGATAATTAATTCATTTGACAGAACTTGTCAACTTCCAATTAAGTAATTAATATGCAGAAATCTTTCTCACACAATAACTAGCAGCAGATATAATATTTTTTCATGGGTTTTTTCATCTTAAAGATTACCTTAAGATTTATCCAACTGTTTAAAAAAGTAATATTATGCAAAATGGCAAATTTTCCCCTTACTGATACCTTAAAGCCTTAATACACATGTACCCTTACACAATGCATTGCTCTCACTGGTACTGATACCACATGTTGTAGAATTTTCTTTCACAAAAAAAAAAGATTCTGTAGAAAAAGGTATGGAACATGTGCTGCAGTCTTCTATATCGCTATAATTGACACAATAACTACATGTACATGTAAGAAACTGGGCTCTTGCAAAGATAAAAGGTGTTCATGTAACTGTTTGTCAACTTGAAGTTGAAGTCAATTAAGTAGTGTGATGAGCTTTTGAAACTGGCATTTGAAGTGTTAGCCCTCCATCAGTTCATCCTTGGCAATTACTGAGCTCTGATGGAGGGCTAATGCTCAAAATGTCAGCTTCACAAACTTGTTATAGCGGTTCATTTTCCTTTATCAATATCAAGTCGACACATACTGTAACAACGTGCTTCACTTGCCTGCTAAGGCAACCCACATGATCTACAACGTAGGTTGTTAATAATTTCCCTGAAAGAATAGGTTGTGACTGCCAGTGAAAAATTGTGAGTCTTTTTCCAAGACAAGCAAATAAACTGAAAGGTATGTACCCTTGATGGGAAACTGAAAATACTAGAAATAAGGAAATTTCACAGAATCCCTAGAAAGTTCATACCATTTTGAATTACAATTAGAGGACTATTTTCATTGCATGCACATCTCCATGTAATCATGTACTGCCTGTCCTCCAAATTTTAACGAAAAATTCTTAGTAAATCGCTTTTCTTATAGCTAATATTTATAGTTGAAAATGAAAATTAAAAAATCTGTTACTATTGCGTGACAAGAGAAGCTTTAAAATTTAGCTTTTCTCAAGAGGAATTTGTTTGCGTATCTACATGAAGTTATCAGTTCATTGTTTGTTCTGACAGGCTTACTCAGGTTTACCAAATTACTTCTTCCAGAGGCATAGGTTACATCAATTGAAGTAGGTTTATATGGAGCACCTTAGTAGTGAAGGACGCTTATAGGGGCCGTAACCAATCAGCGTGCAGGGATTATACCACGTGACCAAGATTTTCCCATACATTCTCTTAAAATTTAAAATCCAAGATGGTCACTTTGAAACCAAGATAGCGGCGCCCATGGGTATGACGTCATAGCTGGCGCCTGCGCATGCGCATGTCCAAATAAGGCGCGAGTCAATGCCTGAAATCGAGGTTCGTGTGTGAATAAAAAGGTGGTGAGTTTGGGGAGTTGGCATTGTTGTTTCGAGATCGACGAGAAGAAGATGGCTTCAGAGGAGAGTAAGACGAAGGTGGAGGTGATTAGTATTCCTGCAGGAGAGTTACCGGCCGACATTCCGAGAGAGGAGTTTGCGGAGAGAGTGTTGAATGCTTTGAAGGATAATCTTCTTGGAAAGATGATGAAAAGCGCCGTTAGTACCAGTACGGATAACCTCCTGAAGAAAGAGATGACGAAGCTGGCGGATGAGGTGATCAAGTTCAGACAAGCCATGTCAAAGAGGATGCTTGCTGACGAGTCTCTGGAGGATAAGGCCCCTGTGTGTTTGGAGAGGTTGCCAGCGAGTTTTGAGGCCGGATGGAAAGAGTGGAAGAGCGCTTGGGACAATAGAGAAGAGTTGGCGTACGAAGCATTTATCGAAACGATGACGTCACCAGAACCATCAGAGGAGTGAAAAAACATTTTTATTCATGCCTGTAACAAAAAACCTAATAAAGATCCTTTAACGAGAGAATGTACATGGTTTGTTGTGTGATTTTTTGCATCATCTTGAGTGCTTGCACGTCATTGGTTCCTAGGTGCACGAGGGATAACATCATGGTTTGGGGGGTGAGAAATTCTCCGTGAAAGCCTGAGGAGGATTCGAAAACGCGTCCGAAGGGCCAGACATTGGAGAGGTCTCTTCTCATGTACCATGGGTGGGGAAAATGTTGGGTGAGGAAGAGGAGCATGACATCTTCGTCGGGGTGGGGTTCGTCCAAATAGATTTTACAGGCCAGGGGTCTCTATGGAAAAAAGGAAAAAAATTTTTTAATGCCCCGACCAGGAATCGAACCTGGGTCTTTGAGGCCACAACTAAACGTCTTAACCATTGGACCATCGAAGCGCTTACCTCTTTAGGACTTGGTTTGGGGGATGTCATGGTGAGGTAGTCCGAAATTCACGGTTTTACAATGAGGGCAGAGTCTTTGGGAGGGTTTCAACCACCAGGTGTGGAGGGCTTTACAGGTTCCGTGAAAGAATTGGTTGCAACACGGTGTCAGGAAGTAGTCTTTGATTCTGTGATTGTGAGTGTATCATTCCTCACACCATATACATTTTGGGTTAGGAAATGACATGGAGTCTGAAAAATGGAACAAAAACAACTTTTTATTAGACATTCCACTTGTTATTACAGGGTGGGACATGTGCACGATCCTAATGACCTGCGCCCTTTTTTTCTTCTTCGTGATCATAATAAAGAAAAGATTTGACATGATTGACTCTGTTTAACGCCTCATCGTAATGCTTTCCCAGGAAGACGGGATCGTAACGTAAAGTCTCCTTATTGTGGTACATGCCATAGATGGCCCCGCAGCAGGTTGAGTAGACGCACCCTAGTCCCCAGGCTTCTCTCAGCGGTCCAGAGATGGAGTGGACGAATTTGGTGTGGTTCCCATATTTACCCAATTCTAGGAGCGGTTGGCGGCAGCAGGATCTGGTTTGCTTGCATACGTAACAACATGGGGATTCCATGCCTGAAAAATTATAATAGTTGTTGGTATGCGTTGAGAGCCAGGTCCACATTAATCACTAAATCGTTAATATCGTCTTCTTCAGCGACCCCCAGCATCTCTGATAGGAATAATAAGTCTATTTCGTCCAGGGCCACCCCGATGAACCCTAAAAGGTTTTCTAGGTCCCTGCACAAGGGGGTCTCTTCGTCCTTCATCCACTCTCGCACCCGCTTTCCCAAGGTAGTTAACGCAGTATTACATCGCTCTAACACTTCCATACTCACTTGGTAATTTGAGAAGCCACAGCGACGATATTACCCACAGTCTTCTATAATGAGCGCTCATACAAGTCTTTGACTGAAACTCAGAGTGAAAAGTGAACGGTCCGACTCGCTTATTTTATACACACGGTACGACGGGGTCCAGTCTACGACCGTGAGGTGGGCGTGGTAGGGGATACCCCTATCCCCTTGGTCTGTGGGAACACGTGACTTCGGCTTGATCTGTGATTGGCTGGACGGATCTGCATAAAGCGAATCAGCATCGTCCGCTCTTCACTCTGAGTTTTTAACTTGTATTGAGCGCTACCATGGCCTTGAGGGAGAGACATATTCAAAACAATTTCCGACCGAGAAAGCCTCAGATCACCTATGAAGAAGCGATTGATCGAATGGACGAGGCCTGGACCCGATTTTACGAGGACATGAATTTTCCCATCCGGGATTTGTTGGCGGGCCGCCGTTGGCTGATACGATTCAAAGACTCGAGTCAGTAGAGGTGATGCTGCACCAGGTGTTGTTCTTTATGGATGAGCAGCGCGAGAACTGGACTCGAAGTCAGCGAAAATATCGCATCATTGGGAAGTGTTTTGGCAGAACGTTGTTTAACGCGATCCTGGCCATTCGCCGTAACCTTGTGTGGGACATGAAAGTGAAGCCGCCCGTGGACAGGATCACGTCTCAGAGACTTATGTTGTGCTACAACTTCGAGCCATTTCAGTCCACATGGACCGAGAGACAAAGGAACACGACGAGACGTTACATCAATGTCATTAATTTTTATTATAGTATTTTCAACAAATGTGATCAGAACACAATGTGATCGATGATCGATGCGGAAGATAAGTTGCCATGTGTAAGACAAAAAATCAGAGTGTTTTTTACAAAAACTGTGTCTGTGTCTCTTTCTTAGTTTGGGTTCTGTCCATGAATCAGTTTTGCTTCGGCGACCCCTCGTGGGTATTCGTTGATCCATTGAAAGAACTTGCAGGTACGCTTGGGACACTTGAGATAGAGCCTGTCTGGGTTGCACTGGGAGTGGGAGGTGGCTAAGACCAGGAACTTGTTGCATAGACATCGGAAACGAGCTGGGTCGATGTTCCTGTAGCATGGGTGGGTCTGTTCATCGACGCGTTTCAGGTAGGCGCTCACTTCATTAGCCCCACAGGTCACATAACACTTGGTGTAGAATCTGGAAGAGGGGCATCGGTAATACTCCCAGGTACTACTGTCTGGGGTTTGCACACTTCCAAATTCCATGGGTACCATACAACGCGGGCAGGTGTGATCTTGTGTTTTCAGTTGGTTCAGGAGCTGATCGGGGTCAAATTCCTCTGACGCTTCAGGTGGTGATTCTACGACGTTGTATTTCTTGAACCTGTCGAGTCCTATAGGTTCCAGGACTTGAATGGCGGATGGAGACGATTCTTCTAGCACGGTCAGGCATCCGCCTTGAATGGCAGGTAGCTTTGAGTCTATATGAAGATAGAGATTGAGTTAGTATCCCAATAAGGTGTTTTCTCGTAGCATGGTTTCTAGGATGTGTGTGGTTTTTCGCACGTTTTTCGGGGTCAGTCTTTGCCTTCGCCTGTAATGGTTACTTTTCATTTGGCTTTTGACTTCTTGGCGTTTGATTGAAAAGACGCTCCACGGCTGCGAGAAGCCTTTGAGAGGCACGGTGGTCCAACTGACAGAGTCAGGTGTGATCTCTTTGAAGAGGACGCGTTCATTGAAACGTAGTCTGGAACGAGGTTTTTTGAATAACCGTCTATCTAAGGTGGATTGTAGTTATTTACCTCCTTCTCCTTCCACTCTCTTGGGTAGGACCAGTTTCAGTTTCTTACGATCCTCCTTTTTGGACGATTTTCTCTTTTTCTTCTCGGGTTCGACGTGTGAATCCATGACGCCAGCTAAAAAGTGACTCGTGATGGAATGCGTGGTTCGACTTTATGGACGTTTTTTACGACCAATCGTAGACGTGTGGTGTGATGGGATCATGTGATGGTCATGATTCTGATTGGTGGATTTAAAAATGGCGCGTGATCCGTGAAAGTACGTGTACTGAGTGAAAGTGGGGGTGCGCCGCGGGTATAAAAGGAGCCCGTTTGACGCAGTGAATCATTCTCGACTTGCTCTTGGTGCGGGGATGACCCATAGGATTTTGGATGAGAGAGCCTTGAAAGAGATTATTGAAGATCTGAGACAAAAGTTGAATCGAGCTTCTGAGATTTTGGCTAGACTCGAAGAAGGCGAAAGACCGTTGCATGGGAAGATATTTGACTTGGAGTTACGTCTTGTTTCCCCTTTGTACTATAGGCTCCAGAGGCACTTGATAGACTGGTGCGACAGAGAGAGCTATCCTCATTTGTCGGGTTTGGAGATCACGAAGCGAGCGGATCGAGAAGGAAAGAAGTTTAACGAGACCGTAGGAGAGTGGGTTTCAAGATGACTTACTATAGCAACTCTAACCAGATTCGGGAACTAGTGCAGCAGACTGTGGATGAGAAGGTACACACTTTAAGAGATCTCGATGCCATTCCGAATGCAAAAGTGGACATGTACATTTTTGACAATCTCTTCGAACCGTTAGGGACTATACCTGATTGTCTGTGGTCGTTTGAGCTCTTGAGGAGACGACGTCCTGACTGGGGTGGTACGATTTTTCGAGTTAATGAAGAGGAACGAAAAGGTGTACTTTTTCTGTGGTGAGTGGTGCCGTGTGATGTATAGAAGTTCTACCCACAATTTCAGATTTATTCATTGTCGTGATCCCACCCTGGACGCAGAGCGTTCCTGTTTGATCGCCACCGATAACCTCACGTACATGATGGGTGATGCCATCCGTGATCTGTTTGAACCCTTGCGGTTCGCTCGTGACCTATCACGACGGGTATTGGAGTCAGACAAGAGTCCCAGGGTGGAGTCGTTACTGACTTTCAACAAGTGCGATCACAAGGAAACGTGTCTGAAGTTGGAAGAGTTGATCGATGATATCATGCGTCAGCGTGATCTGTGGAAGGATCGGTTTTTCTTTCGTGCCCTTGAAGCTGATCGGGATGACCTGTGTGGTGGGTGTAAGGAGAGTATGCGACAAGCATTCTATGTGAATGGGGACGAGGAGGAAGCCCTGAAGTGGAGACCCGGTAAAGGGGATTGTTGTAGTAGAAATTGTAAATATTATGCCATGGATACCTATGAGGAAGACTATGATGAGGAGTATAGTCAAGATGTTAAGAACATGGAACATGTTGATTACTTTTCATCAGAGGACGACTAGGTGTGTAATAACTAGTCAGTGGTCTTTTGCCTTCTTTTTTCGATAGCCAATCAGAGTTGTTTTTTTCGTAAGAACCAATCAGGCACGACGTTTTTTGTACATATAAGAAAGTTGAAAATAAAAAATTGGGTTCAAATCATTATGTCTCAAGCATTGAGTTGGTTGATCTCGAGAGTGTGTGCGACCATGGCCGATCGATGGAGTTGGATGACCTTGTGTTCCAAGTGCACTAGAGTCTATGAGCGATACGGTAAGGGTGAACCCATCCCCTACAATTTCAGTGATTCGCCCTTGGAGGTGTTTGACTATACCGACGTCGAACCCAACGTGATGCGTTTTGTCGTTTATATCTTGTGGTTGAAACAGCAACCCGATTCATTTAAGAAGTATCTCGAGGTACGAGAGCAACGTTTCGAGTTGTGGAGACAGTGCGTTTACAAACTTTGGCGACTATGAAGAAAGGTCAAAAGAAGAAGCAAAAGCCGCTTTCGACCGGGTCGTTACTGGGACGGTATCGGGATCCTTCTAGACCCGGTAGTCTGGGTGGTCTGACGCGATTCGCCAAGGCCAATAAGATCTCGGTACGACGTGCTCGCGAGGTCTTGCAACGGGATTTGGGGTACTCGTTGCACAAACCCAGACGTCGTCGGTTTCCCACGGTCCCGGTCGTGGTGTTCGGAATCGACGAGCAGTGGACGGCCGACCTGATCGAGGTGATCAATATCGCCAGGTACAATCGAGGGTATCGTTATCTCTTGACGGTGGTGGACGTGTTTTCCAAGCACGCCTGGGTCCAACCCTTGAAGAGCAAGACGGGTAAAGCGGTAACGGAAGCCATGGCTAAGATCTTGAAAGGAGGTAGAAAACCCATCAATCTTCAGACGGACGACGGGAAGGAATTCTATAACAAGACGTTTCAGGATTTGATGAAGCAGAAAGGCATTCATCATTTTTCGACTCGTGGGGATACGAAATCTAGTGTGGTGGAACGATTTAATCGGACCCTGAAAGAACGTTTGCACCGGTACTTTACCGTGAAGAATACGATGAAGTTTGTGCCCGTGTTGCAAGATTTGGTCCAAGGGTACAATCGATCGTATCATCGCAGTATCAAGATGGCTCCCGATCAAGTGACTTTAGGCAATAGCGAGGCCGTGTGGGAGACTCTTTACGGTAAAAAGGAAAAGGGTAAAAAATCGAGACAACCTCCACTCAAAGTCGGGGATCGTGTGAGACTGAACGAGAAGTTCCGACAGTTCAAGAAGGGGTATTTACCCGGTTGGACCGAAGAGGTGTTTGTGATACGTAGGGTGCGTCCTGGTAAGGTCACCACGTACAAAGTGGAAGAATGGGACGGCACGTCGGTCGAAGGCACGTTTTACGCGCAAGATTTGCAAAAGGTGTCCGTGAAAGACGACGATCTGTTCCGCATCGACAAGATTGTCAAACGAAAAGGGGATAAAGTCTTGGTGCGTTGGAAAGGTTGGCCAGTCAAGTACGACAGTTGGGTGGATAAAAAAGCCTTGTACGTGACCAAAAAGCCAAGACAAAAATGAAAGGCTTTTACGTGCAGTTGTTGAGCAATGCCAGCACGAGCGAGTTCACGGACAACAAGGCCAACAGCTTCAAGAATCGTCTGCCGTATCCGCTCCTATTTGAATCCGACAAGGAATGGAAAGTGGGCTTGGCGAGCGTTTCTTACCCGATTCCTCCGTCACGACCGCATCAAGTACCAGTTCCTCAAGCGCACGACTTTGACGACGACGATCATGTGTTCGGTATTGAGTGGACTATTGAAACGTTCAGGTTGCAATCCGATGGGATTACGTGGCGTCCAGCGCGTTACCGCGTGCTATTCAACGTCTACGGGAAGGAACTGAACCGTGACCGACACAAAGTGACGAGTGGCAGATCTCTCATGCGATACCTCATCAATCGTTTTCACGATCGCCTGTATCATTATATGGATCGCGCGGATGAAAGTCTACGAGCACCGGACGGAAAAAAATACTACCCCGTGTTCAGATGGGAGGGCAACGATTTGATTCTGGACAACACCGACATGTTCCTCAACGAGTCCGGAGACAGACAACGTCCCAGAGTGTATTTTGGTCCTAAACTGGTCAAGAAGTTGGGTTTGATTAACGAGGAATCGTATTACTCCGTTCACTTGAACGTGAACATGATCAAGGTCTTTCCAAACGACACCGTCCCGTCTGATTTTAAGAAAGACTGGACCAACCATGACAGCAATCGCTCTCGTGACTTTTGGAATTTGGACAGCAGCGGTACGTTACAGCTCAGTCCCTATTGCAACTGGCGCTTCAGTTACTTGGACGAGGAATACGCCAAGACCTATCGTGGAGTCGTCGTCCATCCGGACCTCCCTCCTCCTCGCAGTCCCATGTACCTGTATTCGAATGTAGGTCGTAGCACCATCACGGGGAATCGAGTGACGGACCTCTTGAGAGAAGTCCCCCACGACTCTGCTAAGACGACGTACGAACCGACTCAGATTCAATATAAACCTGTGCACAGCAATGTTTTGGATATAGTGGAGGTGCAATTAGCCGAGAACGACGAAAGATTGGTGGACTTTACCTCGGGCGTGACGTCGGTGACATTACACTTTAAGGATGAATGAGTCTCCCGACGACTTTTACGTGCAACTGATGAGCAATGCCAGCACGAACGAGTTCCCGGACAACAAGGCCAACAGTTTCAAGAATCGTTTGCCGAACCCGTTACAGTTGAGAGAGTCTGGCTGGAAAGTGGGTATCAGCGACCTCTCGTTTCCGTCCGCGGTGCGTAAGATTGGCTTGAAAGATTCTCTTCTGTTTGAAATCTGGTGGATCGATATGGTGAACGCAGATCGAAACATATACACCCAGGTCTCTTTAGTGACGAGAGGTGATCTGGAATTCACGCCGAGGACTGGTACCGAGTTTCTGAACATGATACGAGATCGTTACATGTGGAGGTTGAGAGATCGAACGGATGTCGACGTGTCCATGTACAAGAAAAAGAGCAAAGCAGACGATCCCACCGAATTGCTGTACACGGTCATGCATCGGGTCGAGAATGGAGAATGCGTCCTCGACAACTCGAGAACGTGCATCAGCCTCCTGATCAATGGTAAACGCGTCTACCCCCAAATGTCCATCGGCATCGAATTGGCCAAGAAGATGAAATGGGTCAAGATGGGAAAATTGCAAAACGGACAACCCGGTTACGTCTTGGGACCCAACTTGAGGAAAGAATTTCCCACGGAGGTCGTACCCACGGCCACGGACTTGATCATAGGACAGAATGACGGGAACGAACTATTTTACAAGATCGACCCGGACACATTACATTTGAGTTGTTTCATCAATTGGGTTTTCGCGGACCTGGATCGTAGTTACGAGGAAGCGTTTGGTCACCATCGTCGTTCTTTGTTCGTGTATTCGAATGTGGGACAGAGTATGGTGACGGGAAATCAAGTCACGGACATGTTGAAGCAAGTTCGTTACGATCCTGACGTGGTCGACCTTCAACCGAGACACATCCTATATCTACCGGTGCGTACGACCTTTTTGGACATTGTCGAGACGCAAGTGTCGGAGAACGACGGACAACTGGTGAACTTTGCGTCGGGTGTGACCACGATCACGTTGCATTTTCAAAAAGGATGAGTGATTTTTACGTCAGCTTACCCAGCCACAGCAGTAAGAGCGAGTTTCCGGACAACAAGGCGAACCATTTCAAGATCAGGCTGCCCCATCCCATACGCCTGAATGGAAGCGGAGGATGGAAAGTGGGAATGAGCAGCATCGCCATGCCGGATGCGCACGTGACGCTTCCTTCCTTGTCCTCCGCTAAGGATAAAGTCACCTTGGCCTATTACGGATGGCGACGGATAGAAGTTTCCACTAGATATACGCCGGGAGCAGCTTACTTCGATACGGATGATGTCAAAGATATATTCCACAACGTGGATGGCATTGGATTCATGAAGTCCATGATCGCCTATTTCGAGAAACGACGCATCTTCGATAGTTCGGGACCCAAAATGGGGGCAAAATATGTCACGAATGATGGTAAAAGAGCCTACATCAAGTTCAAGTGGGAAGGTGATGAATTGGTCACGGACAACGAAAACACACTTCGTCCTCAGAGCATAGACTTCCCGGCATTGCACATCAATACTGAACTGTCTGAGAGAATGGGATGGATCAAGAAGATTGGAAGTGGTTACGAACTGGGACCTAACTTGCAGATGGAATTCTTCAAAGATGAAATACCTGATCTTGCTTACATGCTTCTCCATGCGGACGTGAAAGACAAGGATGGAGTACCTGTTTTTTGGGATGTCAGCGTATATTCACATGGACAAGGTTATTTGAAACTCGGTATCAATTGCAATTGACGATTTCTGAACCTGAACAAAGCTTTCGAGGTGGTGGTGGGAAACAGTTCGCGTTCCTTGTTCGTCTACTCCGACGTGGGAGGAAGTAGCGTGGTGGGGAATCAAGTCACGGATTTACTGAGAGAGGTCAACTTCATTCGAAGAGGTGCTGGTGTCCAGTATTTGGAGCCTTATCACATTCAATATATTCCCATGCGCAAAGACGTCATAGACATTATAGAGGTGCAAGTGGCTGAGACAACTGGAGAACTGACGACCTTTGGACCTGGCAATACGATCGTGACGTTACACTTTAAGAAAGAATGATCGGTGGAACGCTGGTACGGTTTCATCCCGATAAAATGAAGCAATCTGGAGACGGATTCGGTATGGCTTGGAGAGGTGTCAAGAAACGAGGTCCCGGCGTTCTCAGAGACTTTATCACCGAGACGGCAACGGAGGGTCTGAAAGGTTTAAATTCGGGCGGCAAAGGAGGAAAGCCCAATTGGAGAGGTGGACTCGCCGGGGTCAAGAGAGGAGCGACACGAGCCGTGAAACGTAAAGCGACGCAAGAGATCAAACGGGCGTTGACGAAAAGAGTGAGAAAAGACCTATTTGGAGTATGAATCCCATTTACTCGAGGCGCGTGAGACTTATCCCAATACGACGAACGTATAAAGGCGGATCGATCTTCCCAACACGATCAAAACGCCCAAACTATCGTTGGGTGCAGTCCGCCCTGAGAAGTAGACGAAGACGAAGACGACGACGTAGACGATGACGGACATCGTGGCTCATGCCCGGTCGGCGGGGGTTCGTAACCCTCGCCTGAACATGTTCAGTACCCCTCCCACGGACGTCAGCATGTCGTCTCGACGTTCGGTGAGAATCAACCCGTTCAATACGGGGATCAATCCGGTGACCTTCCAAGTCGATCCTCAAGAAGACTTAATCGACTTGAACGAGAGTTTCTTCGAAGTGGAATTGACCGTCAAGAAAAGTGACGCTACGAATCTGCTGACAGCGGATGTCCTGGGAGTCGCCAACAATCTGGCCCACACCCTCTTCAAACAGATCAATGTGAGATTGAATGGCACTCTCATCAGCCCACAGACGGACACTTACCACATCAAGGCCTACATCGAGACACTGCTGAACCACGACCGACACGACGGTGAATCGATCCTGACACCTAGTGGTTGGTACAACTGTCTCGGTGTACCCGACGACGGAGATGCTGATGAATTGACTGCCAATAAGCTGGATACGACTCACGCCAATTATGCTGATTTACCCCAAGATCTCAAGAACCTAGTACAGAGTCGACTCCAGTTTCTGGATGGAGATGCCGTGACTTTGAGGTTCAAACCTTTCCTGGAAGTGTTCCATCTCAGCAAGTTACTGGTACCTGGCGTGCAGATCCAGATTGACATGTACTTCAATACCCCGGCTATGTGGACCATCCGATGGGCCGGTGCAAGTACACTAAGACTGACTGAAGCCGACGTGAAAGTGAGATTGTTCCTGTCTCAAGTGAGAGTGACTCCCTCGGTGTACAGAGAGATCATGACCAGCATGAAAGGTGGAAGAGTGGCCACTTACCCCACGGTGAGAGGGGAAATTCGCACTTACTCGCATCCCAATGACAATCGTCATTTTGAGTGCAGCAATCCTTTCCACAATAAACTACCTAATCGGTTAGTAGTGGTGATGTTGAAACAAGCTGCCTTCAATGGAACCATCACCGAGAGTCCGTTCAATTTTGGAAAATTCAATCTGGCTTCCATCAAACAATTGGTGAGAGGTGAAGCGTACCCCTATGAGACCCTGGAACTCCAACACGATGGAGACAGTAAAGATCAGAGAGGTTACTACAGATTCCTCCAAGCCTCAGGAGCTTTGTGCAGAGGAAAAGGAAACATGGTCAGAAAAGTGGATTGGGGGAACGGCAAGAGATGCAACATGTTTGTATTTGACAACACAGCCAATGGATGTTTGCATAGTCCGGTGTTGAACCCCAAGCAGGAAGGTGAGCTGCGTCTGGTGATCGATTTTGGAGGCAACCCAGGAGAAAACCTGACCATCTTGTTGTACGGCGAATTCGAGAACTTGCTGGAGATCAACGAGAACCGAGTCGTCATCTACGACGTGTACCAATGAGAAAAAATGGAGAAAGTAGCCTTGAATAATATACAATTGAATCATTTGGCACGGACGAATCCGTCACTACGCTGTGTATTTTACGGCACGGTACCTTGCGATCGACTTCCCAGGACACTACACCAAGAAGGACCGACCGCTTACATCGTGAACACGGACCCTCACGATAAACCGGGCGTGCATTGGATCGCTTTGTGGGCCGACAAGAACAAGTGCGAGATCCTGGACAGTTACGGTCTACCGTTGAACGCGTACGGAACCGCCGAACCGCTCCAAGATTGGTTGGATCGTCATTTCAAGTACCAGATTCACAACGGCAAGAGTCTACAGTCCCTCTTCAGTCAGAGTTGCGGCGGCTACGTCCTGATGTTCCTGATCGACCGAGCCGAAGGTCGTGACATGAACGATTTCTTGAATCGTTTTAAGAAAAACGAGTTTGTGGAGAACGATCGTAAAGTAGGACACATGTTAGAACGTTTGATCGTGGACGAGTTGGCTTGGCGCAAGATTTGTAAAACACCGTGTCACCAGGACACGTGCGGTTCCTCCAGAGGAGTGCGTCATTTGTTATAAAGTAAGCTGTTCGAATTAAAAAGTGTTCATTTTTGAGAAAAGGATGTTGCGTGGTGAAGTCAGATGGTTCCCTCGATTCCTAGAACTGTGTCGAGAAGGGTATCTGCACTTGTCCTCGGACGATCCTCGTCGACAGGTCCTGGAACGCATTTTGGATTGCGACAGTTATCGTCGAGTCCGATTCATAGTGGATCAGGAAAAAGATCATTGGCTTCGATACGATCTGTTCCATCTGCGCACGAGAGCCAGACTTCAAACAGACGCTAGCAGAGATTACAAGTGTTAGCCGTATTGGCACGTTCTTCGCTACGGCAATAAGTTCTTACGCCATCACTTTGCGAATGCATAGAAAGGTGCGGTGTAAAACCAAATTGTTCATTATGGAGTTCCCTACAAAACAAGACACTTCATGGATCTTCCGTTTCGAGGGCATAGACACTTGGACGACGTGATAGCCAGGTTAGAAAAAAGATACGGAAAATCTGGTAAAAAGACGCCTCAACCGAGTGCGGCTCATTTCAGGAAAAACCAACCGCCAAAAAGACGACTCAATCTTAAAATACTTCAACCAGCAAGAAGACAAATCGCTCCAACGAGTGTCCTTGACACTGGTGAATTACCAGCTACTGTAACCACTCGTAGGAAACGCAAGAGAGCGACCACCATGCCGAGGCTTTCCGAGAAAGAAGTTAGGAAAAGAAGAATGAGAAAGAGGCATTGGTACGAAGACAAGTTCGGAGACTTGAGTAAATTCGCCAAGAAACCTCGAAAAAAGAGATCGGCACCTGCCAAGAGAGCGCGTCCCAAGAGAGCCGCTGCCAAGAGAGCCATCGCCAACATCAAGAGGGGAAGAGCGTGGTACGCCAGGAAATTCCAAGTGGGGAAATTCGCGAAAGCGCCCGCCAAGAGTCGTGCCAAGAAAAAACCCATCTGTTTCAATCGTAGGGTCACCCTCTTGAGTCTGATGAAACGCATCCCTGCTGTCAAGACCCCATTGGCCAAGTTGTTTGGATAAAAACGGAGCGTCTCGAGACCATGGACCATTTCAAGCTCATGGAACGACGCAAAGCGT
Source organism: Orbicella faveolata (assembly GCF_042242905.1). NCBI lineage: Eukaryota > Metazoa > Cnidaria > Anthozoa > Scleractinia > Merulinidae > Orbicella > Orbicella faveolata. Next base: position 11,113,313 of record NW_028301564.1, read on the forward strand.
TTCAATTTCACACTCCGTCGAGTTTGTTGATAGCGGGTCCGTCGGGGTGCGGCAAGACAGTGTTCACCACCAAGCTGCTCTTGGAGAACGGCGACTTGTTCCAACAAACACCGAAGAGTATTCATTACTGCTACGGATCGTGGCAAGATGGTTTCCAAAAGCTCAAGAAGGGTGGGGTCAAGTTTCACGAAGGCATCCCCGACAGCGAACAGTTACCCCGATGGTTTCCTGGAGGGGGTGTGTTGGTGCTGGACGATCTGATGGACGAGGGTGGCAACGACAAGCGCGTGTTGGATCTCTTCACCAAACATTCGCATCATCGGAACATCACGGTGCTTTACTTGTGTCAGGATCTATTCCCTAACGGAAAATTCGCCAAGACCATTTCCCGCAACGTTCATTACATCGCGGCCTTCAAGAACCCTCGGGATCAGTTAGGGATACGAACTCTATTACTGCAATCGTTTCCCACGCAATGGCAGGAGGTGTTGGACACGTTTCGAAAGGTCACGGACCGACCTTACGGTTACATGCTATTGGATCTTCATCCAGCCAGTCAGGACGATCAACGTGTCCTCAGCAATGTGTTAAAAGACGAATGATTCGTACGATGCCATCAGTTTGCGACACCGTCATGTTGAGGAGCGAAGCCGAGTGGTTCCCTACGTTTATTCTACGTTGCATAGCCATGCTACGACGCATGTATTCCTTTCAAGAGGATTACGAGACGGTGAAACAAATCTGTCTCTGTTCGAGTTATCGTCAAGTGAGGTCACTCGTGAAAGCATATAACGACGAGGATTTTGAGAATTTGATTCATAACGAAAGAGTGATCGCTGAGAAGATAGCAAGAAAACAGGAGAGGTGAGCTCTTACGGTAGTGATGATTTCAACCTCTCGGCTCTGAACGATTATTCGCCTTGGGGGACACCGAATCGAACGAGTACTCCGATTCCGCCTGCGGCGGGTGTGGGTGTGAGTCTGAACGCTCTTTCACCGCTATCGTCACTGGCGACACCGCCCCTGCAAGGGGCCTCGTCCGTCGGAGTAGGCACCGCTGGCGCGGGTACGTCACAGACCAACGTCACGGTGGGTGTCGGTAGCGCCGGTTCGGGGTCATCGCGCTCCAACGTCACAGCGGGTGTCGGTTCACTCCAAGTGACAGACGCCACACCTTTGGCACGAGCTGTTCGAGGAGGGAAACGACCGAGACGTGTCCCACGCCAAAATACGCCGACGTCCCCCAGTGATGCCGGGAGCCGCAGAAGAAGCAGCGCTAGTGGTAGCAGTGGTGGAAGACGCAGAGGTAGAGGTAGAGGTAGAGGCGGAGGAGGTGGAGGTGGAGGAGGTGGAGGCGGAGGAGGCGGAAGTGGCAGTGACTCCACACCTCCTTCGTCGATTAGATCGGGCCGAGGAAGAAGAAGGCGAGGAGACCGTGTTCTCAACCAAGCCCAGATGCAGCAACAATTGGAAGAGATTTTGAGACAACAACAACAGACGGCCGCGGGTCGTCGCATTGCCGGTATCACGACCACCTATAAAAACGGTCAACGTCCTACCGTAACACGCAATTCGACCAGTGTACGTAACTGAGAACAACAATGAGAAGACGCCGTCGTCGACAGAAAAGGAGAAAGCAATGGGGCGGTGCTCTTGCGAATGCTCTGTCTGCGATGTTACCCATAGGCAAAGGGGCTGCCTTGGGATTGGCCAAAGCGTTGGGTGGACGCGCCGTGAAAACAGGAATCCGAGCTGGAACCTCCGCTGCCATTGGTGCGGCAGGAGTAGGTGTGGGTCACGGGGTCCGAAGACTTGTGAGACGTAAGAAAAGACGACAACCTCGCCGATGAAAAACCATTCGAATCAAGATTTTGAGGAGTGAAGTCAAGTGGTTCCCCTACTTCCTGCATCTATGCCGATGCTCTCGCTCTTACTGGGATACGACCAGCATGGATCACGAAGACATGAAACGTATCGCGGACGAGTGCGATAGTTACAGACAAGTCCAGGACATCCTGAACCAATCCGTAGAAACCGCCTTCAAGGACGAGATCTGGGAGTACAAGCAACAAGCTAAAAGGATCGAACGTCCCGACAGAAAGTCAGACTACGTTTGACACTGGTTAGAAAAGAGTCATGAGTACTTCGGTCTGTTTATTGGATGAACCTTTCACCACCGTGGTGGATTTGGATTCCCTGAAACGTTTGGATGGCTTGTATGCTTTCTATCACAAGTATTGGTGGTGTCGAAGGCAGATGTTCGGTTATTACAAATTGGGTAACGCCATTCTCAACGGACTGGCCTTACTGGTCGTGGTCGTGAGTATCGTCTTGGGATCCGTGTGGAAAGACGGGTACACGGTGGTAGGATTGACGGCTTTCGCCACCGCACTGAAAGGATGGAACGATTTCAAGAAGTATTGGCTCAAGATGGACATGACCCAATTCGCTTACACGACGTACGAAAAGACATTGACAGAACTGAGGAACTACGCTTTGGGTGGAGTGGAGGAATTGGATGGGTTTTTGACCAAGATGCAAACGTTGGACGACGTGGTGACGGATTTCACACCTCCCACGTACGACCGATACGTTCGAGACTACGAAATACGATTTCATCACGTGCCTCGATAAAAAAATGACATCACGGGAAGAGTCTTCATTCAGAACCAACATGCCCAAGAGGTCAAGCAGAAAGAAAGCGTCTTCGAGAAGACGTAGGACCACCACCAAAGGAAGACGGTACCAAAGGGGAGAAGTGGCTGTCAGTGTGGTGGGGGGTTTACCCAAGGCGGCTTGGAGTATCACCAAAGGCATCGGAAGCCTGAGAGCCAGACAAGAACGGGCGCATACCAAAAGGATGCAGGAACGGATGAGACGAGGCGAAAAAATTCCACACAAAGGCGAAGAGTTCCGATGCTTCATCATGTGAACAAAAGGACGAGGATTGACGTCATCAACCTCACTCGTCACCATGCGCGCACGTAGGAGGAAGAGGAGGAGGAGACAGAAAGGTGGTGATTTGGCGAGAGTGATGAGAATGTCGGGTTTGGGTGCTCTGGCTGGACCCCTCGGTTTAATGAACAAACATATCCATAAGAACAGGGGAAAGATCGAAAGAGTCTTACGTAGGATACCATTTCAAACGGCCTTCAAGCGTCGAGGAAAGCGAAAAAAAAGAGTACACCAATCCGATCGTACGCATAACTCCACGATGAAGCGGTTACGACGACAACGTCAGTTCTTGACGCGCGTCCTGAAAGAAGCCAATCGAAGAAAACGTCAACAGATGTTGCAATACGCCGACAAACATCAGATCAACGCCATCAGCGAGATGGTTCTCAATTTGCTGAAAAAGAGGATCCCCATCAACGCAACGACTTATGGGAAACTGAAAAGACATAAAAAGGTTTTGCGTGAGGTGGGTAAACGTAGAAACTCCCTCAAGCGTCGAAGAGAACATCTCCTGAGCCAAAACGGAGCAGGGTTCTGGAGCGGATTACACGGTTGTTTCAAAGCATGTTGTGTACGGTGAAAGGACGCAACGAAGACGGTTACCCGTTGGAGGGTGTCGACGTCATACCCAATTTCCCGCCGAGAGAGGAAGAGTCCAATATCATTCCTAAACTCGTGCAGTTGTTGCAAGATGCCAATCGTCGCGAAGCCCGATGGAAAGACTCGTACGATTACTTGAACAAGAGGTACCACACCCTGTATCAAGAGTACATGGCTTTAAAGTTCGGTGACTTCTGCCAAACCTGTCAAACGAAACGAGATACCACGCCGCCCGGTGGGTGCATGGAGTTGTGCAGAGAGTGCGGTAAAGGCAAGCAAACCGTTCAAAGTCTTCAACTCGAGTTGGAAAAGAAAGACGAATCCATAAGGTACTGGCAAGACTGTTACGAGACGGCCTTGAGAGAATTGTCCGAGTTTCCTGACACGACCTTGAGTCAGGTATGAACGAAGTCATGATGGTGCCCGTTCAAGAATTCAATCGTTTGCAAGATTATTACAAGGGTCAGATCAGTCAGAATGCCTTGTTGAACAAAGCGGGACGTTTGGCCGCCGAAGAACATCTCATCTTGAATGACAAACGTATCCCAGACAGCATGGCTGTCAAGATGACCAAACCCATCGCAACCGAGGAAGGTAAACGTGTGAAACGTATACGGACGGGTAAAAGCGGTCCTATCTCGTACCAGGGAACGACAGAACCCGAAGGCATGGCCGACGCACCCGTCGAAACTCTCTTGAAACAGATCATCAAGGGAGTCAACAAACCAGCGGCAGCACGAGCCCCCGTGATCATCAAACAAGAAACCGCCACACCTTCCACGTCAGGTTTTAAAAAGGAGCTTAAAACTCCTAAACCTCCCATTCCTCCCAAACCATCCACAAGTAAAAAGGGGAGTAGTTTGAAGAAGAAAGTCTTGTCCGAAGCGCAAAAAGGCTTCTTAAGATCCATCGGTGTCTCCGAAAAATACATAGACGACGACGGTGGTTACAGTCCCAAAGGCAAGGCAAAGACGTACAAGAAGGCCAAGAAGACAGCCGCAGAAAAGTTACAAGAAGGGTGGGAAGATTTCGACCCCTGGAGAAAAGGACTGAGCTATGACTCGGATTAAGAAGAAGAAGAAGAAAAAGGCACCCCCGAGGAGAAGTACCCGGCGCCGTCGTCGTCAACGAGGGTATGGGATCGACATCCAAAAATGGTTGGGCAAGACTGGGATCGAGTTTCATTGGCCCGGTTATCAGTACATGGGACCTGGTACCAAACTGAAGAAACGTCTAGCGCGAGGAGACCCGGGGATCAACCGTCTGGACCGACTGGCCAAACAACACGACATTGACTATTCCAGGGCCAAGAACTTACAGGACAAATGGAAAGCCGACACCAAGATGATCCAGGCCATCGACAAATTACCCGGACGTAAAACCATGACAGAACGCATTGTTAAGAAAATCATGCAAACCAAGAAACGTTGGAAATTGTAAACAAGTTTTTTTATTGTTGTTATAATCATTAAAGAAAGTTACACTCTTTGTTGTTTCAAAAAAGAGTCTCTTGTCTTTTTTTTCTTCAAGTCTCACACGCCATGCCATTGTGGTACAGAGTATCCGAGGCATTCGGTGTCACAAACAAACGTTCGATCCTTATTTGGTCCCCGAACGCCGACGAAGACACGAATAACAACCTAAACCTAATTCTGGAGGTGAAATTGAATACTGTATAGGGGGTGTTGAAATAAAACATGCGATACACCTCCATGCGTATATGATCGAACGAAGTGACATAGGCGGGTAAGAACACGGTGCCGTGAATGTACAGTGGACTTCGTCCCTCCGTGGATCGCACAAAAGGCCTCCAACTCGCGATAGTACTGGAACCACGCTGTGACATTAAAGTGATAAGGCAAGTGATTCCACGACCGCGTCAAGGAATTGTGCGTCTCAAAGGGTCTTCCAACGTCTCTGAAATGTCCAAGGTCATCATGAATCATTCTGCGTTGATCGTTAACTGCGAATGAAAAAATTAAAAAACAGTGTCAGGTCCATAGTCCGTCCTCAGGGTAAGTCGATGGACCACCAGGATAAGGTAATAGATGCACAAATTGAATCACAATACTCCTCAGTCCCTCTACGCGTCTAAAGAAGAGTCTGAACCTCTGAATTCGAATCAAGTCATACAATGCGAAAGGAGTATTGTAAATGAACAGACGGTACAAAATGGCTCTGACCTCACGGGTCGGTTCTACGGGGAGCTGTACAATTCCATGAATGTACAGGTCTCGATCCGGAAACAGAATCACGAAATTCCTGAGCCTGACATAATAGAGTCTCCAAATGTCTGGGTCCAAGTCATACGGCAATTCATACCACAGGTACGAGCCCTCGTGATGACAGTGATTAGGTCTACTCTCACTGCGATATCGCTCCAACTCTCGCTCAAATCTAACAAAAGCCCGATTCGAACCTGACGGTAACACGAACGTGGCCGCATCATCATCATCTTCCCCCATTTCCTCATCGGTTTCCAACACGACCTCAGGCTGAATATCGTCGATCACGCGTCGGCAGTTGCCGCAGGTCAGAACCCGTCTCTCCATCTCCTGGTAACAACGTCGATGCGTGAACACACCGCAGCAAGGAGTACGTTGGCACATTGCCAGAGAATCAATGTGGATATCTCTCTGACAAATGAAACACACTTGTTGAAGCAACGTTTCTTCGGGTATCTGACCCCGAAGGCGACGACTACGTCTCGACGGTTCATCGTCGTGTGATCGTGCATGACGACGACGACGTACTCGTCTCGGTTGTTCTTCGGGGGACTGACTTCGCGGGCGGCGGCTGCGTCTAGGTTCAGTCGACATGCCCGAAAAAACTGAAAGAACGCCGAATGCGCGCACCTCGATTTATGTCAATCATGCACCAATCAAACGAAAAAAGCCGAAATCACGTGTGCAGAGTAGACCCAGGGGATAGGGGGTATCCCCCACTCACGGTAGGAGACTGGAACCAGGTCGAGTGCAACCTGGGATCCAGTTTTACCGTAAGTATAAAAAGATCGGCTCGAACCGTTCACGGCACTCTGAGTTTTTTCTTGAACTTGTATCGAGCGCTGAAATCATGGCAGAGGAGCCGACCGACGAGGAGATGAACCAACAGATGGATCAACATGAAGCAGTGAGTATCTGAAACTAAATGGATAAAATAACGTGCACCCTATGCGACAAGGTCATCCTTAGAACCGAAACCTGCGCTCGTACCAAGTGCTGTCGTTACTACGTGCATTACGATTGCTACACCCAGGCACTCGATGATCAGATGAACAAGGGGGTGATCAAAGAGAAGTTGTACTGCCAGATCTGTCACACGCCGTGTATGCTAAGTGCGTTCGTGGCCACCCTAGACAACTGACCATGGAACTGAGATTAGTCGTCACCTCCACCTTAGAGTTCTACCTCCGTTTGGACTTGAGATTTTGTTTCGTTGTGTTTTGCGGTTACAAATTCGCACGACATCTTTGTCACGCCTTGTTCATCACCTTCTTTTCATAGAGTTACTGGGATTGATTGCCGCCCGAGATCCAAGTGTACATAATCTCACTCGCGGAGTCACAACTTGCCTTCGAGTGGTACAGGGCAATCGAAAGACATATGAGCGTCTCCAGATGGTTGGAGAGACCGAGACCCGTCCCGTTCAAGCAACTCATGTTCGATACCCTACCTATCATTTTCGATTACAGAGCCACTGGGATTGTCTCCCCCATGAGATACAGACCTATATCGTCCGACTTCGTGAGTCCCAGTCTCGCATCGAGATGCGCGAACGTGAATCGTGGAGAGAGCTTTGTAACGAGATACGAACCTTTGCTAAGGTCCAAGCCAAATGGGGACTAGGGGCACTCAAAGTCAAGCTAGAGACATGTAAACTGAAGTATTGCCCCCAAGGAATGGTTCCAGGGACACATGAAAAAAAGCATATGATCGTGTCGGGTTTCTATAGAGACGGACAAAATGTCAAGCGAGAAATATTTTTAGGGTATAGTTTTAATGGTGCTTATTACAGAATCGATGACGTTAAGAGACTTTCACTCTTTTAGAGTTACTGGGATCAACTACCTCCTGAACTACAGGACTACATAATGCACCTAGCCAGAAATCAAATCCCACTCAAGCGCAGAAGAAACAAAAAGTTACGACGTCTTCTCAAGGAAATAGTAGCCTACGGCAAACTGAAAGAACAATGGGGCATAGGACACATTAAGATTGTTCAATGTCGATGTAATTCACCATGCTGTATAAAAAAGAAGAAAGAAGACAGATTCACATATAAAAGAATATACGGATGTTACATCGACATTGACGATAAACCTAAAAGTACGTATTTAGCCGAGTCTATAAAAGAAGCCAAGAGACGCGCCCCCATAGAAAAGACTTTCATCTACCCCGTAAGTGAATACTACACTAAGTACGCTCATAATAGGTGGTTAAGAAATCGTTCCCGCTCTCTTACAGAGTCACTGGGATAGGCTACCTCCAGAACTACAGCGTTACGTGATCGACTTAGCAACCTGGCAGCACATACGCGATCGAAGGAACAATAAACTATTGAGTCGACTTCACAGAAGAATCTTAGATTATGCCGAACTGAAAAGACAATGGGGTTACGGCCACATACAAATGAAACAAAGGAAATGTACACAAAGATGTAAAATAATCTATGGAAGTAAATCTTATCACATGGCTTTCTATGGTTATTACGTCAACCTTAGTAACAAGAAAAAGAAAGTCTATCTAGGATTTAGTTTCAGAAACGTGTTTTCACGCTTAGAGGGTAAAAAAGCGTCCCTGTTCGGTCCCTTTGAGGATGATTGATTGTTGTAAAAATAAAAAAGCGATGTTTGTGACATTTTTTGTGCTCATGTCTTCACAGAACAGACGGACCCACGACGAAGCGTTCTTCTTCGATGATGACGATGACTGGATCTTTGATCCGGCTCTCGACCAAGTGATGATCCAAACCGGTGGTGGTAGCGGTAGCAATACAAGACCACTCCTAGAATTCGAATTAAGACCCGTAGGCGCTCGCCGTAACTGGAGAAATGTCCTCAACAAACAACGATTCGAAGCCACACTCAGACAACATAGAGATGTGACTCCCAGGGACAATCTAGGTCAAGAATTGACTCATGCCCTTCAACGATCCATCGAGCAACAAATCGCTCAGGATCCTACCCTGACACCCAACTCCACGGTCCATTTTACCATGCAGTCCAGTGCCTTCACGCACGCCTTTCAATCCACCACCTTCACCGTGCGCGAATTCGAAGAAGGGAGTGAAAGACAAGACACTTATCTCCAGTCTCTCGCGGCCAAACTCAACTCCAACGAAGAATTCACCCCCGACGACACGTTCACCATGGAAACCACCTTCATACGTACCCCAGGTCATGAGCGCGGGAACGGAAAACGATACAAACCGAGTTGTGCCGCCGTACGGGGAATCGTCAAAGGGTCGCGCGTGACCATCCAAAACAAAGACAATCTATGCTGCGCTCGCGCTATCGTCACCATGAAAGCCCTGGTAGATGCGAACGGGAATTCGCGTGACCAAGATTACCACAATCTCAAACAGGGGCGACCCGTCCAAGAGCGATTGGCTAAAGAACTCCACCGTCTAGCCCACGTCCCCGAAGGACCTTGCGGAATTCCCGAACTGCAGCAATTTCAGGCCGCGTTACCTGGGTACCAACTCAAGGTCCTTTCCATCGATCCACCCCACATGCTCATCTACGCAGGACCCGTACCCTCGGACAAGATCATTCGCCTCATCAAAGAAGACAGTCACTATGACGGATGTAACTCGTTTAACGGGTTCCTCAACAAATCCTACTTCTGCGACGAATGCAATTGAGGATACGATCACGACGACTTTCATCATCATCCCTGCGACGGTAAATGGTGTCCCGCCTGCAAACGAAAAGACTGCCCCGATTTCATCGAAGCCAAACGACCCCTAGCACGAGGCAAGTTTCCAGAACCCACCTCGATCTGCCGATTGTGCCACAGAAAATTCTTCGGAGACCAATGCTACAACTACCACCTGCAACGACGGAGCCTCAACATCCCATCCATCTGCGACACTTACAAAAAGTGTCCAGACTGTTGCCACGTCTGCGAACCGAAGGATAGGAACAGTCGAGGAGGTGCCCGTCGTGTCCCCGATCACGTGTGCGGATGGGGCGAATGTCCCATCTGCGAAAAAAACGTCTTTCTACCGACTCACCGATGTTACATCCAACGCATCCCCGAAGACGAAGACGAGCCCAAAAAGAAACGCGTGCCGCGCGACGAAGTCAAAGGTCGACCCTTCGAAGAACCCGAACCCGGTGATCCAGACACACGCGTCTGGGTGGACAGAGATCCGCCCCTTCAAGTGTACTGCGACTACGAAGCCATCACCGACGCCGAAGGGAATCAGACACCCATTCTACTCTGCCTAGAAGACGATGAAGAGGATCAATTCTGCTCCTTCTACGGTCCAACCTGCACCGCTGACATGTTCGACCACCTCGAATCCCTCGCCGTCGACGTGGACGGAGACGATCGGAACGTCATCGTCATCTTCCACAATCTCAAAGGCTACGACGGGATGTTCATCCTACAACACTGTTACGCCACGCATCGAGAAGTCACAGACCAAATCACCGTAGGCACCAAGATACTGTCCCTGAGATCCGACAGACTGACTTTCAAAGATTCCCTATGCTTCCTCCCGTTCCCGCTGGCCAACTTTCCCGCCACCTTCGGAATCAACGAACTGTGTAAGGGATTCTTCCCGCACAAATTCAACACCCTAGAAAACCAAGAGTACGAAGGACCCATGCCACCGCGAGACATGTACGATCCCGACGGCATGTCCGCCAAAAAGAAAGCCGAATTCGAACAGTGGTACCAAGAGAAAGTCAACGACAACTACCATTTCGTCCTACGGCAAGAAATGGAAGCCTACTGCGAGTCGGATGTCAAACTACTCAAAGCAGGCTGTGAAAAGTTCCGACAAGAATTCAAACAAAAAGCCGACTTCGACCCCATGGAGAAATGCGTCACCATCGCCTCCGCCTGCAACCGATTCTGGCGCAAGAAACTCGTCCCGACCAACACCATCGCCTCCAGACCACCTCGAGGATGGCACGGGGCCCGATCCAATCACTCCGTCAAAGCCCTGAAATGGTTAGCCTGGCAAGAACACTCGTTACAACACACAGACCAAGGCGATCGTATCCGCACCGTGCGAAACGGAGGTGAAGTCCGACTAGCCAATCACCTCGTGGACGGGTACGATCCCGACACTCGAACCGTCTACGAATTCCACGGATGTCTATGGCACGGATGTCCTCGCTGTTTCCCACGCCAACGCGACCGATATCCCATCTGCCACACCGATCGCACCCTACAGGAAGTCTACGAGTCCACACTCCGTAAACACGACCTTCTCAGGCACCAAGGCTACCAGATCCACGTCAAGTGGGAATGCGAGTGGGACCTAGAGGTCAAAACCGACCCAGATCTCCGCCAGTTCCTAGACACGTTCCAAATCGTCGAAGCGCTCGAGCCCCGAGAAGCCTTCTTCGGAGGTCGCACGAACGCCGTCAAACTGCATCACGTGACCAACGTGACCCAAGGAGAAAAAACCAAGTACGTCGACGTGACGTCGCTTTACCCCTGGGTCAACAAGGAATGCGAATACCCCGTAGGACACCCGAAAGTCATCGTCAACCCCGAAGATCAAGACATACACCACTACTTCGGAATGGCCAAAGTGGACATACTGCCTCCTCACGAACTTTACCACCCCGTTCTACCTTTTCGACACGGTGGTAAACTCACCTTCCCACTCTGCCGCTCGTGCATGGAACACGAAATGACCAAATCACTCCTAGAGAAATCGCATCACTGCCCTCACACGGCCGAGCAACGCACGCTACGAGGGACCTGGTGCACACCCGAAATCCAGAAAGCCGTTGCCATGGGATACACGCTCAACAAGATACACGAAGTCCACCATTTCCCACCCGAACAACGTCGTAAAGGACTCTTCGCCGATTACGTGAACACATGGCTAAAAATTAAACAGGAATCCGCTGGCTACCCCAACTGGTGTAACAACCCCGAAGACAAG
>NW_028301564.1:11135000-11140000 GCF_042242905.1 Orbicella faveolata
CTGAAGTGAACTGCCAAATTGTGGTAAGCGACTTTGTTACATAGAAACTTTCTCGTTTTCCATAAAAATTATGTAGTTGCTTCGGCAAGACAAGCTTAGAAGTTAAGCTTATACCTTCAATAGGAGTTTTAAAGTCTCCCAGATTATCTGATTTGGAAGCATACTGGGAGAAATTTGATAAATTTCAAACAATAAGACTAGAGGCGTTGTTTAATATAAAGTTGCATATTGTAAACAAACAAGCTTAGCTTTCTGTCGTTTTTCGCCGTATACCGATAACCTCATGTCTAAAAGTAATAAAACTGTATTTGTAAATACTGCCAGGCGAGTTTTGAAGTTTTCTTTGTGTTAGTAAGGACAGCCGCTTTGTAGAGTGCTGTAATTTCTTCTTCTGCTTACCTTTGGAAGAAGGAAAACCATCGATTTGCTCTCCTTGACAGCTTTTGACGCGCGTATGTTGTCATGCATACTGCGTTTACAAATTTTGGAGACTTCCTCGTTTTGTTTGTTTAATTTATTCAGTTTAGTGAAATGTTTGGTTGAATTTCTTTTAAGGTTATTGGTAAAAGACTGGTAAAGCTACGGCCGAAAAAAGGACTACAAAGCCGTCGGCAAAATAATCTTCAAATTACGCTTTGGCGCGAATAATTATTAAACTTGAACACCGCAAGTCTTTGAGATTTTGGATGTTTTGTGGCTTCTAAATGCATTTGTTGGCTTTAACTGGAATGATAATCAATCTTAAATGAATTTTCTGTAACATTTCTCGCATCCTTCGTTTGATTCAGGTGTAGTGATATGCATATTGTGATTATGTAGTTTTCCTCGGTTTTGTTGTTGTTGTTGAAATGTCGAGTGGATGATTAGTATTACACTAGGCTTGCTGATGCAGTAAGTATGGAACATAATTTTCCAAAATACTAAATCCATACACTCTTCTGAAACGTGGTAAATTGCTAATAGCACCTCCATATTCCCCTTTTGCACATGAACATGAACTATTTTTTCTACATCAATCAATGACCCTGCATGCAGAGAAAGCTCTACATGGAGATGACCAAATGCACATATGCATCAAAACCTCCGAGTGTGTTCAATTGTCTACATGTAGAGAAGGCAAAATATGTGTATATGGTATACCTTACTTATAGCTTACGGATTAATTTTTGACATAATTTAATTACAAAATTATATATTTGATGGGGTCACTCAGTAGTTAACAGTCCCTGTAGTCCAGAATCTTCGTGGAGAAAAAAAAACACATCAATTATTGAAGTTGAATCATAAAATTATTAATGGCAGCCTACATGCTGTAAGTGTTCATCCACAAAGTGTTATATTTACCATTAATGCCAGGGGGATTTTTTCATTGTGAGTGTTGCAATGTTGCAATTTTGCAGTAGGGAATGGATCTCATTATATTCCTGTATGCTGTTCTTAATACTGTACAGCTGTCACACCTTTAACTGTGTCTTTTTACAGTCACTTTTGGAAAGTGTCTTAAGGCTATGTAGAATTCCAGTATTAATAGCATATTTTATGAAAAAAACTGAACTATTGATGGATGTACAGCATGAAGGCAAATAGCAATACACGATTATGTTACAAAATACATGTACAAATTCTTGCCACCACTGAGTCAATTGTAAACATTGTAATATTTAGATTTAGCCAAGCCTAAAAGTGGAGCTCCTGGGCCAGGTTGCTTAAAGCCCAAGTAAGCTAACCCAGGATTTTGATGTGAGTTTTGTAACTTTGCGTTGAGGTTTTCTGTTTATAATGTCTGGCCTTCTGTTTTGAGTTTCAATAATCTCAAACTACATTAAACATAAGCAGTGAAAAACATTAGTATACCTTCTGAACAACCCGGCCCTGATCAACAAGTTAACCTAGTTTGAGCCCACGATCCAATAGAAAACCGTTACTTTGTCAGCAGTCAACTTTTTAAAAAACATGTGATCTTGATGAGCTCTTAACTTGAGCCTGTGATATGGTCACATAATACTGGTCAGCAGATACCTTGTTTTGACAGCTGTCAATTGACCATGACATGGATGTCCAATATCATACATGTATGATTAAACTATGGCTGCCATGTTCTGCGGCATTGGCTTTGTTGGGCGCACCCGCCATGATCCACACTGCTAGACATGTTGACCATGAAAAAATAGTTCTGTGGTTTTCTATTTGTTCGCGTGCATGTGGTTCAGTTTCTATAGTTATGGGGCTCTGCTTGGCGGCAGCCGCTGGGAGCTCCGCTATAAAGGTGGCTGTGTCAAAAATTGTTTCACAAAAAATGGAAGGAAGCAATAAGTTCATGGTTTAAGGTTACCGTATATAGGTGTTTCGCATCCAAGAGAAGTAATGCTCCCCTTTTACGCTGTACTGTAGATACCTAAACCCCTATATCAAATTAAAGCTTATAGAGCTGGTTATCAAATGAGACCAAGAATTTTGAAATAAAATGAGTTATCCAATTATCAAGGCCCCCTAATGGGAGTGTCCAAATCACCTATAGAAAGCTACAGGTCAATTCAATTTTTTTGCTAATTTAATATGTTACTCAGGTTCTAGACTCAAAGTGCTTAAACAATATGTCTGCATTTTGCCATATTCAATTTCAGTGAAAATAAAAGTTACAGAACAATTTTGAAATAGGATTAAAAAAATATACGAAGTGATTGTACAAAAATCACTCTTGGAAAGATAAAAAAATTCAAAATAAAATATCCCCTGATATGTTTTTGTTGTTTACATGTCAAATTAGCTACATCGCTTAGATGTGTGACACTTCAAAAGGCATACGGTAACCCTAAAGACACAGCATTTACGACAGAGTGATTCTAAACTTATATCCTTATTCTAGATCTAGACTACACAATTATATCACTGCCACTCCAGACTGCATAAACTTCATGATCTAAAGGCAAGGACAAGATCAGATCTACTGACTTTTTCAAAATGAGGAAGCTTGGGATTGCATAACCCCAGATACATATATGCATGTTTGCCAAGATGAGTTGACATCACAATTTGTTTATTTTTTTTTTAACAAGCACATTCAATACAGACTAAGGAAAACAAAAGAAAAGCCACTAACAGGAATGCAAACAGTTTTAAGACCTAACTGGAAGATCAAGATGTCTATAATTATTTGGACCAGGACAATAAACATAAACTGAGAAGAAAGTTGAAGCCACTAGATGGAATGCAAACAATGAGACACTGCAAAAGTGTTACTCTTTTCTTTTCAGTCCAGACTGAAGTGTCATCATGTTCAAGATCATATATTTCATGAAAAGGTTACAAGGATCATATTTGAAACAATTTTCCTAATAGGCCTATTGCAATAGTGGATGACATCGCCTCAGCAAAGACAGGAAGATCTTCCAGTGTCATTTGTTGATTGCAATTATACAAAGTAAGTAAGAAAGATACCAAATTTACATTCTCCAGGCCTGCTAATTAAACTTTGACAATCCTACCTGCAAGACAACTCAGAAGGCTTGCATGAACTCTTCAGATCACATGTAATACATCAAATGAATGGTTCTTGATCCTTCTCAAACAGTACTCAACAATTAATGACACAAGATACAACTGTGGTACTGACGAACATGATGCCTGTGCTGACCTTCCATGAAAGCATATACATTGCTGATGAAAACTTTAAATAGGTATAAAAGCAAATGACTTTTAATTAATTAAATTAGGAAAAAAGTAGACATAGAGTTCTAGGGCTGGTATTCTTGGTTTGTACTGTCACACAAAAATTAATTCGAATTGACCATGCAGTGGATAAATTCGAGACATTGTGATGTTATAGGAGATAAATAAAGAAGACACCTTTCCAAGTTTTAGCTCTACAGGCTGTGCATCTTCCCAAGCTTCAGATGTTTGTTGATATATTTTGCGCAAATTTACAGAGCCCAGTATGAAACTGCCATGTTGGTGTACCTCCATTATACACCAACATTGCAGCAGGCAAATATTGTAAACATCTGGAAGTTACTTTGGATATCTAGGCAGCTGATTATCTGAACTGAACAAGCAAACATCTAAATATTAAGCACTTTTCCTAATACTTTAACTTCTAAAAAGGTTAAAAGCCATGAGATAAGTAAATATTTTTTGACAACTGCTTTCGTACCTTTATGTTACGCACTACCATAACTCTTAAATTCAAAATGTTTCCGGACAAAGCAAGCTATTAAGGTGAAAAGTTGTTAAAAGATATAAATTTATACCCCTCTTATGCCTGATGAGGATAAAAACTTTAACTGGTGGCTCTTTAGTTTTGGATTTTAGAAAATGATCATGTCACGCACAAATGAAGATTATCCTTAAGGTCAGATTGGGTAAGATTTGAGTCCTAAATTGAATTTTGGTGGTTTCACTAACCTTGGTATCATCTTTGGTTAAAATAGCAATTCAATTTATTTTAGCAAACTATTACAATCCCTTGGGCTCAGTGGTTCGGTGATCTAAACACCTTTGAAAGATTGACCATGATAAATGCAAATGTTTGCTAATTTTGCAATTAGTTGTGGCAAACAATAAACACCTCAAATTTTCCACTGTTCCCTCTCCAATAAATTTGCACTTGATTCACATATTACAAAATATAATGGAAGACTTCTATTTTCATCAATATCACTCATTGCTTTTCGTCGTTGTCAAAATAATTATTATTATGATGAAACAAAATAATGAAAGTACTGATTTGGATTGTTTGCGCTTGGCCACTAGTCGTTTCAGCCCAGCACATTGGTTTGTGAAAACAGTTTTCTCACATTAAAGATATCCCAAACCCTCTTCGCTAGTGTTTAAATAGCCTGTAAGAGCAATTATCTAATTTATTGTATAACCGAAATAGAGGATTTATTTTGAGACCGGTCACAAAACAAATTTGTTCCATAACCGATAAAAACTCATGTGTTTCTGTGGTTTCTGTGGTGTTAGATCTCGCTCGTGATTGGTTATAACACAATAAACATTCC
>NW_028301564.1:11145000-11202500 GCF_042242905.1 Orbicella faveolata
CATTTCGTCCTCATCCACATTGCCAAAGATCCTGTGAATAGCAGCAAGAATTCCTCTGCTATGCACCTTTCTCCAAACTTCAACAAAATCTTCCATGTCACTTAATGTTTTGATCTTGTCGCAGTTGTCAAGAACTTGTTGAATATGGAATGAGGTGAATTCATGAATAATGTTCACAGATGCTATGGCACCTGAAGTATTTTGGTATGAGTAAGTTTTTCATGAATGTGCAAAGTTCACTTCGAAGTCTGATTTTATCCATTTTTTTGACTGATCGGACACTTTCAGAGGATACGGTACATGTGTCATCAGCATTGGATTCCAAAGACAAAGTACTAGGCTCACTGCAGCTTTCTTGCCCACACCTGCAGCTCTTTGCACAAATATCACAGCACTGGTGACCTGATACAGTAGAGGAGAATTCTCCTGGAAAATAACTATAAACAAAAGTTTTCCTGCATTCTTTATCGTTGGACAAGTAGTCCTTGATGTCATGTGCACAATGTGCTGACAGCAGTCCATTGTGAAGCAAAAGACATGTACTTGGCTGCCCATCCCTTTTTGTTCTTCCACATTCCCAAACATAGCATTCAAGATTTTTGGCACGGCCAAAATGAACCACATGATGCACCCCTTTGCAGTTCGCTCCCATTCCAAAGGCAATAGTGCATGCGATAACTCTAATATGCCCATAGCACCAAGATATATTGTCAAGAATGTGCTTCTTCACTGACTCTGGAGTCCCTGAATGAAACATCTCCATCATTCGCTCTTTGGGATTAGGTGTTTTGTTCAAATAAAAATTATTTCCAAGTTTATCCTTAAAAACTGAATATAACAAGGCACACTGTTTACGAGTCTGGCAGAAAATCATTGTTCTTTGACAGGAACTATTACTGACTCGAAGTTCTATCAAAGTGTTAAAAGTGGAAGAAACAGGCACGTTCTTGTCTAGATACTTCACACTAAACTGCACATTGGGACGTTCTGGGCTATGCTCAATGACATGGCAAGACAATTGATCCAGGTTTAATGTTCTAAAAGTGTCCTTTTTTGGGTCCTGAAACTGAGAAACAAATTAAATTAACAAGAAACAAAGTTCGCTTTGACTTGTAGCTTTCAAAATGTGATTTGGATGCTTGCACTTAAAGGTCTAGAAAAATTTGACAATTTATTTGAAAGTCCTTGGTATAGTTTGATAGCTACCTTTCTATTATGTTTTAATTTGATATGGGGTTTACATGTACATTGTCTACAGATTAAACCGGACACGCGACATCCATTGTGTGTGAGACACCTTAAGATATATAGTAACCTAAAGAGGGTTCCAATTATTGAAACAAATACTGAAGTTAAGTATGCAAAATAGCAGTTCATTAAGGATGTGTCAAAAACGAAGACCGAAGACCTAAGACCCACTGATCTAAAACGAAGACCCACTGGTCTAAGACGAAGACTCACAGGTCTAAAACAAAGACCCACCGGTCTAAAACGAAGACCCACCGGTCTAAAACTTTTTTTTTCTTCAGGAAAGACTATACACTAGGCTAAATTGCTTTCGTTTTTGTAGCGCATAAATTAAACTGTCATCTGAGCTATTTTTCAAATGCATATGAGCAAATTACGATGAGGTGACTTCATTACTTTGCTTTACTGTCCTTATAATATAAGGGCCCAAAGTTCAACTGTGCATGGCTCGGAAATTTATTCACCATGTGCTACAAGAATTTGATTTTCCCGGGGAAATAACGTTATCACTTTCACATGCATCCCTGCGTTGAGAATGTCGTTTTTTTGGCACTTCAAGCTTCCCCAATTCTTAAAAAAGCAACAATCTTCAGCGGAAAGTATCGCGAACGTAAAAGTCTTTGATTGTAACGCTCTGCACGTTAAAAAGCGGCTTGATCAAGTTGCTTTTGGCGATGTGTACACCACAGAATATGGAACTGAGGAAAATGTCAAAACAGTGGTTGTGAAGAAAATGTTGCATGTCCTTGACCAAGGCAAGAAGAAACTTTTCTTCAAAGAAGTAGCTCTTCTCAATAGACTTCTGCATGTTTACCAGATTAAAAAATTTATTCTTTTCCACACGATTTATAAAATCAAACTTTTTGAACGAAAAACTAATATATGAAATATGTACGATGGCAAGTAAAACTAAAGGATTGCATAATGCCCAAAGGTATTGGTAAACACTGACGAATGCAATTGTCCCGTGTTCATTCTCCCCCTCGTTGATATGCCCTAGCATGTCAATACAACGATCATGCCGACGATAAGGGGGGCTGTCCTCAAGTGAAACACAGCTAAACTGTCCAGAAATCTCTGTAAGTCTTCTTCTTCATCATCATCAACTCTGAGCACGTTCAAGACAGTTCAAGCTGGCATAACTTGGTAATAGTTCTAAGGAATTCTTCTTTTCCCACTTGAACTTTGGCGACCCTTACGTGTCCATCTTTGCCTGGATAAACTTCGACAATTCGACCCAGAGGCCAGTATCCTCGTGGTGTCTTGGGTGACATGACTAACACTACGTCATCAACTTGGATGTCTCGCTCAACAGTTAACCACTTTCTTCTGACGTTGAGAGCTGGTAACCACTCTCGAATCTAACGATGCCAGAAATGTCTAACTAGTTCCTGGACTCTTCTCCACCTCTTCTTTGGGTTGAATGTGGTCTCATCTACTGATTCTGGTGCAAACTGTCCTCCGACCTGACCAAAGAGGAAATGATTCGGTGTCAGTGGCACGTCATCTTCAGGATTAGCTGATTGATAAGTCAGTGGTCTGGAGTTTAGAAGTGCCTCCGCTCCAGTGAATGTCGTCATTAACTCTTCATCTGTGAGTCTGCATTGCCCAGGATTGCGTGTACTGCTCGCTTTGCTCCCTTGATCATAATCTCATGGGCACCTCCAAAATGAGGTGCATGTGGGGGATTAAACTTCCATTTTATTCCTTGGTTTGCGGTGGATTTAGCAATCTTGTCTTGATCAAGCTCTTTGACCAAATCGCTCAACTCCTTACTACCTCCAACAAAGTTATTTCCATTGTTGGATAACATCTCTCTTGGAAGCCCCCTGCGATTGACCATTCTGTAGAAAGCATTCAGGAACGAGTCCGTGTCAAGTGCATAGGCCATTTCCAGATGGACTGCTCGGCACGCCAAGCAGGTAAACAAACGCAAGTAACGTTTCTGTTGACGTGTCCTTCTTCCTTGCACAGTGATGAATGGTCCACGATAATCCACAGCAGTCTGTGTGAACGCTCTCAAGGAAAGTTGAAGTCTGATCTGTGGGAGAGGGGCCATAATTTGTTTTGCAGCTTTAGCTTTTCTTCTTTGGCATTCGTTACACTCCTTCTCCCATTCCCGAATTTCTTCACGGCCAGAAATGATCCAGAAGCGTGTTGATAAAGCCGCCAGCAATTGATTCGTTCCACCCGCGTGGTTGCCTTTCTTGTGATAATGTTTGACAATTAGTTTCGTTACACAGTTCTTACGAGGCAGGATTATCAGAAAGCAAGCATCCTGAGATAGAAATTCTGCATACTTAAGGCATCCATCGCATCTCATTTGGCCCTCCTCGTCCAGCCATGGTTGTAAGCCGAGCAGCTTGCTCTTCTTGGGTATTTCTCTTTGTCGCTGAAGTGCCAAATACTCGTCGAGATATGCCTTTCTTTGTGCACCCTTTATCACTTGAACCACAGCATCTTCGATCTCTTCCGCCTTTAATTCTCCTCTCTCTCTGTTGGGACTTCTACAATTATCTATGAAACGACGAACCCATGCTTGAACTCTTATTAGCTTTGTCCAACTTGAGAAGTGTTTTGGATCAAGACGCCATAACTTTTCATCTTCGTGAACTGAAATCATTGTCCAGTCTCCCTTGCTTCGGCCTGCCTGTGAGCTGCCTTGAGCTGCTTTCTTGATTTCCGTTGCTTCTTAAACTTTGTCGGTGTCAATTTGACTGACAGGCCAGTCTGACTGTTCCTTTTGAAGGTAATCAGGACCACTCCACCACTTTTTCTCCATGGCCATGTCCGAAACTCTCATGCCCCTCGTAGTAAAGTCAGCAGGATTCTCATTGGTTGGCACGAAACGCCACTGCTTAGGATTCGTTAGGCTTTGAATTTCTCCCACTCGATTTGCTACGAAAGGTTAAATCTCCGACTTCTTCCTTTTATCCACCACAGGACATTCATACTATCGGACCAGAAGACTGCCTGACCCAATGCACCACTGTAAACTCTGGAAACTGACTCGGTCAGCCTTAGTCCCAGGATTGCTGCCACCAGTTCTAAACGAGGTATACTTGTTGCCGCAAGTGGTGCAACTCTTGTCTTGGCTGTAACTAGTTGACTAGATACTGATCCACTCTCGTAGATAACCTTCAAATAGAGAACAGCACCATATGCATCTTGCGATGCGTCTACAAAGGTGTGTAAGGTCTCGGACAGTACAACTTCTTCTGGGCCAAATCGTAAACATCTGGGAACTTTAATCATTGGTAACTCTTCCAACTCACAGAACCATTCTTGAGACTTGTGGATTAACTCCCTTGGGCATAGCTCGTCCCATTCAAGTCCTGCCACCCACATCTCCTGTATCATAACTTTGGCTCGAATGGTAAATGGTGCCAAGAAACCAACTGGGTCAAATAATGTGGCGATTTTCTTCAGAAAATTCCGTTTAGTGAGCTGAAAGTTCTCTTCGGGCGGGTTGCTTTGAACGTGAACACGTCTTCTGGAAGCCACGTGATTCACAGTGTCTTTACTGTTGGTAGGGGATCTTTGTTGATGACCACCTCGGATGCTCTATCCTTGATTGGTATCTTCTCCAGAACCTGGGGTGAATTGGACAACCATTTATGAGCATGCATTCCTGCCCTGCTCCACAGCTCATCTAACTGCTTGCACAACTCAATACCTTGACTGTCGTCCAACACAGAGTCCATACTGTCATCCATGTATGTTGACTTTGACACAGTTTCTGCAGTCAAGGGCAGCTCATCTTTGTGCTGCTCAGCATGTGTTTGGGAGACAAACTGAGCTTGAAAAGGCGATGAGTTAATCCCAAACACAACTCGGTTGAACTTGTACTCTTCCGGTTTTCTCTGCTGATCCAAGGATCTCCATAAGAACCGTTGACATGATCGGTCCTTAGTTGCAACTTCAATTCTCAAACACATCTTAGCGATGTCACAGATGAGTGCAACAGGGTATCTTCTGAATCAAAGTAAAATATCGTTCAAATCTCTCTGCAGTTTCGGTCCTTGATAAATGACGTCATTGAGGGAGATTCCCCCAAACTTTGCAGAGGCGTCAAATACAATGCGGGTCTTTGTTGTGGCTCTGTCCAGTCTTGCAACGGGAAAGTGTGGCAGGTACCATCTCCTTGCGGGCTTTTCTTCGGTTGGGTCGATCTTGCGAATGTAGCCCCTCTCCAAATATTGAGTGATGTTTTCTGAGTGGGCTGCTGCGATCTCTGGATTCTTCATATGCTTCTTTGGTCACTGAGCACATTTTGTTTTGGTTTTATTTTTATATTTTCCTTATTTTTAATTAATGAATTTTTTGTAATAGTGTGCGATAGTGAAATATGTCTGTAAATAATGTCAATTAATAAAAAATCTGAAATCTGAATCTTCAGTAAACGTTTCTCAGTGTTGCACAATCTGCGTAGCACCATGTCATAATTGTCTGGTAGGTCAGGAATGTTCTTCCATGGAAGTGCCACTTGATATCTTCCATCCAAGTACTTGAGGGACTTTTCCACCTTGTCTAACGTACATTGCTCATCAGGATTCAGAACTGGTCGATCATGTGATGTGCGAGGATTCTCTATTTCCCAGAATTGTCGTAGTAAACTACTTATTTCGTCAGTGTCTGACTGTTCTCGCACAAAATAGGTGTGTGCAAAGCTTGACTGATGGTCACCTCCTTTGAGCCCACTAACCGTTCCTGTACATGTCCATCCTAATGGCGTAAGTCTTGCTACTGGTTCCCCTGGCTGACCTCGAACATCCTTGAACGAGTAGTGTAGTTCAGCATAATCAACTCCAATTAACAAGTCCACTATTGGGCGGATGCCAGGATTTGGAAACTGTATCCCTCTCAAATGGGTGCACTTTGCCGCATACTTTTCCCAATCGATAACTTTCATGTTTCCTGTGACTTGTTCTGCTGTGAATGCACTTATGGTAGTCTTCACTTTTCCATCTAAACTCTCCAACTCGACCTCAACTGGCGTAGTCTCGAAGGTCTCAGTCTGTCCATTTAGAACATTCACAGTTACACTTTGAGGATGTCCTTGAAGTCCAAGCTCAGCGGCTACGTCAGCATTTAAATACGTTTTCATTGAAGCTTTGTCCAACAACGCATTCACTTTAATTCTGTGATTACCGTTCTTCAGAAACACTGGTACTGTGCGTAGTGCCACAAATCTTGGTTGCGCACTTTGGGACATCACTGTGGTGTGAGACCTCTCTGTTACTTGCTCAACTGGATCCTGAGGAGGAGTAAGAGGAGGAGTAATTGTTTTGGTTTCCGCGAGAGCCTGGGAACCACCTAAAGATCCTTGTTTCACTTCACGACGATCATGAGAGTTCACCTGTTCACTTCGATCTGCCGGCACAGTCTCTATGCAACAATCGGTTGTGAGTGTTCTTACAATTATTTATCCCACAAACTCTTGATCTAACGCACGTTCCTCCACTGTGATCTCCTAAGCAACGATAACACAGTTTAAGGTTCTTGGCGGCTTCCCATCTCTCTGGAAGATTCATAGCCTTGAACCTGTCACAGCGCCAAACTCCATGATGACCACTGCAAACTTTACACGGTCGAAATCCAACTCTTCTATGATTCCCTGACGAATTCTGCGTGTTACCGAAGAAGGTAACCCCACTGTCTCTCTTATGTCCTCTTTTACTCAAACCGTGAATTGTTTCCGATGCTACTCTCTGGAATTCTGCTTCCTGGATGAAGAACTCTCTCAACATTTCCACTGACTGCCAACGACCATTTTCATGAATCCACCAATGATAATGCGCTAGCATTGCTTCTGTCAATTTCTTGCACAAACTGAGGTACAGTGATCCGCTTCCTAGTTCTTCATGCCGACCAGCCTCCTTCAGGTTTACTACAGTAATGTCTAACAAATCTGCAAGTCTCTCAAGGTCCCTTGCATTTCCAGGGCAAAGTGGCTTAAAGTTCTCCAGTTCTTCTAAATGCAAGGCAATCTGATGCCGTTTGCCACCAAACTTTCGTTCCAATCTTTCCTTTGCTGTCTCATAAGCTGCTGCAGAGTGTCCCAAAGGTTCCACGACCTTTAATGCTTCGCCAGATAAGTATTGACGCAACTGGAGCAATTTGTACTCTGGTGTGGCGGGCGCCTTGTCCACACATGCCATGAGAGCCGTTTTCCAACCCTCGTACAATTTTTTATCACCACTGAATACGGGAATTGAAACACGCTTAAGTTGATTCCACATATCCTTGCCAAGCGATGACGTTGAACGACTTTCTGCCAAATCGTTTGCGGAAATTTTTCTCGTTTCCGGTCCTTTGAACTCCGACTCTTTCAAATCTTGAAGGTCCTCTTCATCAAATAAACGACTTCGATACTGACGACGTAATTCTTCTAAATCTTCTTTTTGACGAGCGATGT
This sequence comes from Orbicella faveolata, assembly GCF_042242905.1. Taxonomy (NCBI): domain Eukaryota; kingdom Metazoa; phylum Cnidaria; class Anthozoa; order Scleractinia; family Merulinidae; genus Orbicella; species Orbicella faveolata. Next base: position 11,152,667 of record NW_028301564.1, read on the forward strand.
CTTTTTCTCGCTTAACTTGCTCCTCCAAAGCTTGTTTTTCCACGCTCTTTCGTACAACGCTTTCCTCGATTCGACGTCGACGAGTGTTTTCTGACGCCTCAGTAGCCAAACTCGATAACTCATCCTTTCGATTGTCCAAATATTCTTGTGCCTTGTCATGAGCCTCCGAAAATTCTGCCTCTAATTTGTCCATTTCATCGGTGAGCTTTTTCCATTTCTCTTTCTCTCTGGAGCTTAAATATTCTTGGGATAATTCTTCCATAGTTGACATCGTGCTTTCTTGCACTTCACAAAGCTTTTGACAAACCGCCTTGACTTCCCGTCGACTCGGATAGTCTTCTTCATCTAGAAGGCTCAACAACTTGTTCTTGATCCTGGTGAAGGCCGATTTATCCTTCGCCTTTTGCTGCTTTAAACTTTCGATGCAATCTTCTTCTTTGTCGATTGCTTCGCCATGCTCGCCGTCCACTGACATGATTTGGAACCTCGCTCTGCTACCATCAAATGTTTACCAGATTAAAACATTTATTCTTTTCCACACGATTTATAAAATCAAACTTTTTGAATGAAAAACTAATATATGAAATATGTACGATGGCAAATAAAACAAAAGGATTGCGTAATGCCTAAAGGTATTGGTAAACACTAATGAATGCAATTGCCCGTGTTCATTACGTAATGCCCAAAGGTATTGGTAAACACTGACGAGTGCAATTGTCCGGTGTTCACTGCACCCCAACATTGTGAAACTGTTTGGAGTGTGCCATCAGCCGCTGGCGATAATGCTTGAATATGTTTACTTTGACTTCAAGCTGTTTGGCGTCGACGATTTGCGTGTCAGCTCGCTTTCTGATTTCTTGCTGCAAATTAACGATTACAACTGCAAAGGATTCCACGATGTAATTAATCATGCGGCAGTGGAAATGATACAGGGACTGGCGTATCTCCACGCAAAAGGAATTGCCCATAGAGACTTACAACCAGCCAACATACTATTATGCACAATTACACAATTTGACACGTTGTACCGATTGAGATAAAGTACCTATCAAGTTTGTCGCGCACTCAGATGACATTTTAATTTATGCGCTACAAAAATGAGAGCAATTTAGCCCAGTGTATAGTATTTCCCTGAAGAATGTGAGAGTGATAACGTAATTTTCCTGGGAAAATCAAATTCTTGTAACACGTGGTGAATAAATTTGCGAGTCACGCACAGTGGACCTTTGCACCTTTATGATAAGTACAGTAAAGCAAAGTAATGAAGTCACCTCATCATAATTTGTTCATATGCATTTGAAAAATAGAATATTGGGGACGACAAATGATACTAAAATCGTCACTAAAACGTATATTTCTATACTGTTGGAATTTCATTGCGTTACACAATTTGACACGTACCGACTGAGATAAAGCAACTGTCAAGTTTGCAGCGCGCTCAGATGACATTTTAACTTATGCGATACAAAAACGAAAGCAATGTAGCCTAGTGTATAGTCTTTCCTGTAGAAAAAAAAGGTTTTAGACCAGTGGGTCTTCGTTTTAGACCAGTGGGTCTTCGTGTTAGACCGGTGGGTCTTCGTTTTAGACCACAGGGTCTTCGTTTTAGACCAGTGGGTCTTCGTTTTAGACCAGTGGGTCTTTGTTTTAGACCGGTAGGTCTTCATTTTAGACCAGTGGGTCTTCGTTTTAGACCATAGGGTCTTAGGTCTTTGGTCTTCGTTTTTGGGTCTTCGTTTTCGACACATCCATTCATTAATTGATCTTTACAAGGAACAAACGGAGTAGAAGCATTTCTACTGCACATTTTATCTTATTAGTACATTTTTTTCTGCGAGTGTTAGAAACACAACTATTTTGTGCCTTTGAAGCAAAGCCTTGTCAGCAATCCATGTACTTTGTTGTTCCTGTATGTGCATACCTGCTGCAGTAGTTTGAGTCAATCAAGTTGATCTTTTGTGTATGTTCACAAAAATCTGTTAACTGACTGAGACAAGCTACTACTTGTAGCCATGCCAGAACAATTCGAGACCACAGATTTTGAATCAGAATTTCAAGTCAGGATTTTGAGTTACGATTTCAAGGCAGGACTGTTTTGAGCATATGAAAGGAGTAAATATCCAGGTTGATAAGTAACTTCAAGCAAGACGAAAACCTAACTGCGAGTAGGTCAGACTGAAAGCTTAACCATGATCGGCTTGAAATCCTAACTTGAGATCTTAGCTCAAAATCCTGATAAATTTGAAAGCCAGACTCAAAATTCTAACTCCAGACTTTATTGTGATACTGACTTCAATAATAGGTATCCTTCTGGCAATATTATTTTGAGTTGTCATTAAGTTTGCATTTTGAACATGTGAATAGTGTTAAATTGATGTCTGTCTCTGACTATGTTAGAACTCAATACATTAGACTTGAAAGTTCAAAGATTTTTGGTAACTTGTCAGAGAAAGTTTTCATACTAATATTAACGTGTTTGTTTTACATCCTGGCCAAGTTTCTTCAATTTTTAAAGGGTGATAATCTTTTCACAACAAAGTGGTGGTTTTGTCAGAGGTGTATCTACAGAGGTATCAATTGGTTATATTAATAGTTGCTTTAGTTGACTTGAAAAGTCTGAATTAAGAGTACTTTTACAATTAACACATTTTTCCTAAGTTAGATGCAATGAGTTGCTGTTCCATTTTAACTTATACATTGATGATTGTATATTCGTAAGCTGTAGTTAGCGTCTGCAGTGCCAAGAAACTACATGTATCTTATCGAGTCTGTTTTATTACATTTTACAATAAATGATTACATGACTGTAACTTGTGGCTTGTGTTTAATTTTTTCACTGGAGAAGATACGAGTTGAAAGAGAAATGTTCCAGCTATGTAACTACTTACCGGCTTGCTATTTTAGTGTTCAGAATAGACGAACACTAATAAGAGTTAATCTCCTTTTATTCTGCTAACAACAAAACGCTCGAATCACAACAACTTGCTCAAAGGGCACGTGCTTACAATTGGGAGGAATTGGCAAATCCCCCTCTAAGAACTAGATGTCATATGATAACGCAAGAATGTTCTAGAAATGTCACGCAAGGAATGTTGAGGGTCACCACACTATATTACTTTAACTGAAGTTACAAGAGTACTTCATTTCAAAAAAAGTGCTTGAGCTTAGTGGGGCGCTGAACAGAACAAAATGCGGCTTGTATTTACGTGGCTTTGATGTCCATACAGCTGTATGAAAGGATGCCTTTACAGCGCTTTAAAAGGGCATTACAGACATAGTAAAGTACAGCTTTACGCGACGTGTCCATGAACCTGTATGAAAGGATGCCTTTATAGTGCTTTAGAAAAACTTTACGGACATAGTAAATGTTTCCCCTTATGCGTCTTTACAGAACCCCGGAAAGACTCTTAAAATTCAACTTTAAGATTTCGTAAAGCTCCGTAAAGTTCCATAAATACGAGCTTTACGGCAGCTTTACGGCAGCTTTACGGAACAGTAAAGTTGTTATTTTGTGCTGTGATAGAAAAACAAAAAAGGTTGTCCTAGTCATGTTCATTATTTTCTTTGGGCTGTTCTCTAAAAAAGATAGAAAACATTTTCTTGGTGTTTCTATTAAGTCATACATTAGAAAAACTTGTGAAAGTTTGGGAGGACTTGAAAAAGCTGTGGAAACACTTGCCTGTCTGCTCGTGTTCCCACAACATTTCTAGTTCTCCCAAACTTCCGTTCGTGTTTCTATTAAACAATTAGATTATGAGCTCGAGATTTCTATCAGGTGATAGTTGACAAGGGTACAGCCTGGCTAAACTATCGCGCATAGAAATCTCGAGCTCATAATCTAATTGTTTTAGTATGAATGTACTAGTCATTCAAAACTTTATCTAAATCCTCTTCACAGACACTTTGAAAACACCAAGAAGCAGCCGTTATTTTGTTAACAAGGGCACACTGCTATGTTACTCACTATCACAGAATAGATAGTAAGTAGCGCAGCCAATCAGAGAACGGCATTTTTGATAGAATGCTAGTAGATTTATACTAAAACTTGATAGAAAAACAGAACATGTTTTCTTTTTCTTAAATATTAATGAGTTACACATGAAGTTTGGTGTAAAGGTTTCACAAGAATATTGTGATGCCACCCAAGTAAATTACAGCACCTCCCATCTTTGGGTTGGGATTTGAATAATTTCGTAACCAGCCACCTAACTATGACTTTTTAAAACTTAAGACCTGAACATGACTCCATCTAGGTCTGTAGCTCACCTAGGACACTTTGCAGAATGTCAAAAGTAGCTTAATAACGACAAAGGCTGACGAAAATAGACTGAAATGTTTATAGGCTGATATAAAGACCTTGACTCTTTTCACGCCCTAAGGACCAGCAAACGAGTAATAAGCTATTAATCTATTCCAAGAAACGCAGTCAGAAGCAGAATAGCTTAAGCACATTGATTCGATTGAACTTAGTACAACTTCAAATGCAGAACATTTAGCTCAATTATAACATAGCTAGTGATACTCAGTATAACGACTGCCTGGGTACACGCAGCAAAGTGTTTAGTTTGTGGCTTCGCTTGGCTCTTCACGTGACTCTTTGCGTGACTCTGAGTCTGGGCGAGGCCGCAGCAAGCCGAGTATTTGCAATGATGACAGCAGTGTCAGCTGCGGCTTTTTTCTGTGCTTCGTGCGCCTGTCTTGTTTTCTCAGCGGCTGTGGCTTGGTGGTTGGTATTTTTGATGTCACCCACACCCAAGAGAAGGATGAGCCAACGGTGGACTAAAATCGATGTGTTTTGTTGTTATCAGCGCCGCGTTGGCCACTGCGAGCAACCGCCCACATCTCAACGCAAGGCTCTTTAGTTATGATGTAATCATTTTTTAGTTCATTCTGCAAAGCGTCAGCATCTTTCACCCGCACAAACATGCCAACCACTTTTATGGCCAATGTCAGAAAACTTTTAATCGATGTTTCAGTGGTCTTGGCACCTACGTACGTCTCGTGCCTTTTGTAGTGCTTTTCAACCTCTTTGTCAGTGAAGTGCTTCACTTGCTCGTGTGTTAGGTGCACGCTAATAGCTTCTTTTGATTTGCCTGTGGAAACAAGAATTAAAAGCTGTTCACGGAGAGCTGAGATGTCATTGGCTGTGGACCAGGGTGCGTACTTGAAGGCTCTGTTTGCAGCAGGTGCGTAACTTTTTCCAATGCTTTTGTTTCATTGCTGCTTCCACCAGTGGAAGTGTTGACATTGGCCATATTAGCAGGGAGATATGTTATATATTTTTTCTTTCAATTCGAAAACACTTCAATCCCAAAAGGAAAGTGGAGAGAAAACGCGAAGTGGGAGAACTTGCGCCCCTTTAGGCTTGCAATCAGCTGCTTGAGGGCATCTTGAGAAAGTTCACCCCCATATTTTTTGAAGATGGCCTTTGTGGTCTTGGCCGAAGGTGTGTAAAACAACACGATCGCTTCAACATTTTCACGGAAAGGCTTTGCGATGCTGGAGAGCTGCTGAGTCAGCACCCACACGCTCATGTTCGTGTGGCGGGCAGAAAAGCCGAGCTTGACAAGCTCGCCAGTCCACCTTTTCGCGTCTTTGGAGACCGCGCAGTCATCAAGGACTATATGGATATTGGCACCTTCAAAATACAAGCTCGCCACTTTCAACCAAAGCTCCAATTTGTGCTGCTCGCAGATGATGACGAACAACCGCGGGTCTCTCTCAGCAATGTGGTTAAGGGTCTTGTTATAAGCAAACGTCGGGCAGATGAGCACGACATAATCAAACCTGCCACAGAAGGAGCCACAGAGCTCGTTCATGAGTAACTGCATTTTCCCTGATTTGGCAGGGCCCATGATGAGCGCGTTGAAGGGAATGTTGCTGGGGTCCATATTGAATTCTGCACAGATTCTAGCTGTCTGCCCATGATGTTCAACTGGGAGTCAGAGATCACGAAAACATGACAGTTCACGGTGCCTGAGCCTTTGGTGCGTTGTTCGATTTCTAGCTGGACGCCGTCTGTGGTGTTCACAAGCCGTTTGCTGCTGCCATGCATTGTTTGGTCCGCCATAGAGCGCAGATCAATCAGAAGACCAAACTCATTATCAGTGTAGAACTTTTGCAGATTCATGTGCTCAGTTTTATTTTTTCTTTCACAAAGAAGCGGCTGGCCTCTTTCCACATGTCTTTGCCTTCAGTTCCCTCGTTGTCCAGCATGCTGGGCAAGCCGTTGATGATAACGCTGACTTTTGTCAGGTCCAGGAAGATGTATTTAACGGAGTCCTTTGTGCCCACGGTATACGGCTCTACGAACAGAAGGAGTATGCCTTTCATTGACCTTCATGGGGCATCGACTTTGATATTCACCCTCGTGTCAGTGCCTTCCACAAACGAGACCATTTTAAGGCGATGCACACGGTCATAGGCAAACTCTTTGCCACTGGTGTAAATGCTTTGCAACTCTTCTGCGAGTGTCTGGCTGCGGATCATTTCGTAGTCGAGCTGGATGTTGGTCAGCTTGTATTTTAGCTCTGTTGGGTCTGAGCCTTTGACCAGCTGTGAAGCTAGCGCAAGAGTCACTTCAAATATGAGGTCATTGTAAAGGGTCTGGGGATAGGAAATTCCGTGGTCGGACAGTATGTGATGGTCAAGCGTGATGCGATAATTGTTCCCCTAAATTTTGTTTAGTTTGTTTTCAGCGGCTACGCCCGAGGTCTTCTTGTCTCATGCGTCTGTGCAGATCGCATAAATCTTCGCTCTGAATCCTCTCAGGCACCATATATTCCCGCTTCTCTCCCAGCAAGAAGAGATCCTCGAAGGTTTTGTAGATGTCGTAATCAACCGTGTCTTCCAGGGTATGGCTCTCAAACTTCACCACCGGCTGGTCAACAAGCGCCCACGAGACATTCTGAACAAGAAAGTTGTTAGCGTGCTCTCCAGAAAGGTCGATGTCAAAACGCAACGCTAGCGACCCGGGCACGAGAACCTTGTTCGTGTTCAGCTTTGGCACGGAAACATACAGCATCTCGCCGGGGCTGGCTTCAGTTTTGTCAAAGGTGATGCGCTTGACCACGCGCGGGGCCTTCATGGCGCGTAAGGTCTTTTCGGCGTGAGTTGGGGAAAGGTTCTCTGGCACGGACATTTCTTCTTCAAAGAAGGTATAACAAACCGGGATTATTTTCTAATTTACAAAAAACATAATTGAAATATATTGCAATAGCAGAAGGCGGCGATTTTGGTTACAATGATCAAGACCTTGACTATCGGCTTAAACACGATGTTACGAAAAATTGTCTAAGTCAATTTCTAGAACAATCTAGAAACGGAAGTCATTCAGCCATGACCAATTTGTATAAGAACATTCCACAACATTGTAATCCTTATGTAATTACTCACATTAGAAACTGTGTCAAACTACTTAATTTAGCTTGTAATGGACGTTTCTAGAACTTTAAGCCTTATGTATATTAGAGCGAGAGGTTCTGCTGTAAGAGAGATTGATTCAAATTTAAAGAAACTTAGTGCTGTAAATTCGCGAAGTTACCTTACGGAAATAAATTAGTTTGTTGCTGTTACCAGCGATTCTGAGTTCTGTCAGGAAACAACCCTGCTCTTCAACGATACTCGTAACACACGATGACGGTGAAGAACAAGAGGTCAACACAACCCAGCCCTTTCAGCCAGGCGCGGTGTCCACTCCCTACGACTGTGGTGAAGAAATAGAAATGCAAAGGAGGCAACATGAGAAGACCAAGCTGCATGTCCCTTCTTACGATTACGAAACCCCCTTGTTGCGCACGCAATCTGAAAGCCAAAGCTCGTGGCATGCTTTAACGAGGCAGTTTCCTGAGGCAAGCGCAACAAATCTAGAAGCTTCTTACAGCAATAGCAGCTCACTACATGTCAAAATGTTTGGCGTCGGCAAAAAACTTTATAACCTGTTCACCAAGGATAAGACAGGCAAGTAACATCTGAACCCCTTGCTTACAAAAGAAATCAGAAAATCTCTTGGACCGATGGCACAAGAACTTATCGTCAAGAAAATGAGAGTTTAAGAAGCAATCGCCAAAATTTAATAGACGCTGAAAAACAATTAAAACAGGCAGAGGCTCTCGTTGCGGAAGACAGAAAAAAAGAACGAGACATGCAAGAGCTTAGACAGAAAATAGAGAGAACTCAAGCACAGATTGATGCCATTCATGACGAACGTGGCACCAATATTGAAATGCAATGAGAAATTGACACGCTGAAGACGCTGAAAAACAATTATCAAAACACTTATGAAAAACTAAAAAAAGACGTGGCTGGGCTTGAAAAACAAGCAAAAAACAAAGAAAAAGCCCAAGTAGACGTCCACAGGTTCAGTGAAAAAGTCGCGGCAAAAGAAAGTAAAAGAAACACCTTGGAAGAAAGGCTAAACAGCACAAAACCTTAAGATGACCTGAAAGAGCGAGAAAGCGAGCTGCAGAGTGAAAAAGAGCAACTCCAGGATATCATCCAATCTGAAGACTCCTCGTCCGCTGACAAAGAAGCGGCAGAAGAAAGAGTGGCAGAAATAAACGGGGAGTTCGCGCGTTTGCAAACTCAGGCTGAGGAAAGAGAAAGAACACGGCCTCCCTCGGAAAGAATCAAAGAGATCTTCAAAAAATATGGTGTGACAGTGACGGCTGTTCTTTTTGCTGGTGGAGTCACAATCGGGGTGGTCGTTGGCACCATTGCTAAGGCTTTGAAAGCCACTGGAAAAACTTTGGGAAACAGTCTTCAAGATACAGGCACGTCACTTGGTTCTATGCTGCCTAAGCTGATTGGCTCAATTGTGAGCTTCCTTTTCATCACAGCCGGGCAAGTGGTAAGCTATCTCGCTGAGCACACCTGGCTACTGATTCTTGCCGCGGTGGCATTTTTATTTGAAAAATATAGCAAAAAGTGCCCTTAATACAATTTTTACTTGAGCATGATCAATACCAATGCCGCGAGCCCTACCACCGCTATGATAACAACTGTTTTGTTGATTTCATGTTGCAAAGGTTCTACTTGTGGGCCGGCTGGTGGCTAGGGCAAGGCTGCAGCCAACAGCTAACTCAAAGAGGGAGAACCTGTCAGTGCTTTGCCCACATTGCTTCCACTTGTGGCCGTAGTCTTTTTTGATTAGGGAATTTAAAATATGGTATGGCTAGGCTCTAGTACTGCGGCAGTTAGTGAAGATCACTTTCGGTGACGTCATGACACGCGTACCAGAACGGCCCTCCCGCCGTAGCCTTCCTTTCTACTACGGGAAAGTGCTTGGTTTCACGTACTCTTCACTAATTGAGTATAAGCCTGCTGTTTACTTTTCATTTTAACGGTTTTTTCACTGTTTAAACAGCCTAGTTTGAAGATAAGGTTCTCAATCATAAAAATCAGTTCTAAAATCATTGTTTCTGTGTCATTTGCACAGACAATTTGAATGATTTTAACACCTACCGCAAGATGATCAATTCAGTCATATTAATATCGGGCTGAACAGCTGTTTGTAAGAAAGCTTCGTATGTTCTAATCTGAGCTACAATTGTTTATTTCTGTAAATGTATTTTATTACAATCGAGAATTCTGTATTTTCGGGCTTATCACATAATCATTGTATGAACAGCCTTTCCGTGTTGAAATCGGGCTTTTTTATATCAGAGTTTATATTTTGTTTTGTGGTTGGAATTACAGGCGCTTCTATCAAGTTCTAAAAGGCAAATCTGAGTTCTGGGAGGTGTAAGACAGATGCAGGAGAAGGAAATCATTGTCATTAATCAAGCCTATTTTGCATGAAAGTAGAATGATCTCTGGTTTCCTTGAAAGTAGTCATTTTTGTAAAGACACGTAGAGACTGCACATACCGTTGTCATACAGCAAAATCTTAATCATTTAAATTTGGCGTGTAAAACACTGTTGTCAGCCTAGTCCCTCATGGTCAAGGTAGCCATAGTAGCACCTCACCCGTAGCGTATCTGAAAGTCCCTATTCAGCCATTGTGGCTGCGGCATTGCCGCAGCAGTTGCTGCTTTGTGAATTGGGTTAGAAGAATGGCTGTTTACCGGTTGATTTTTGATGGGCTGCCTTCCACCATTTTTAGCCCAGATTTTTTTGTGCCAGGATTCACCTCATTGTTCACCTCCAGTTTCATTCCAGCGACAGCCTGTTTCAGCTTATTGTTGTAACCAACCATGCTTTCTGTGTTGATGATCGTTCTCACGGGTATCAGCCACACCCCGGGGCACACCACAAGGTTGAGTCTGACCTTCACTTGATCTACAGCCAGCTGGTATCTTTGCTCGCTCTGTGACAAGTCTGGCTGTCTGATCGTGTCTTCTGTCAAAACCAGAAACTCGCTCTAGGCTTCTCTCGCTCGGCCTCCTTCTCCAAGGATACTGCTGCGCACATTGACTTGCGCACCCAAGATGCAGTGAAAAAAGGCTTTGATTGACTGATTGATGCATGAAAGGCCTATTTGCGTCAAACCGATGACAGTTTTTGGAGCGAACCAGTCATACTCAGCCACAGCATCGCGCTCAATGAAAGAGAGCAGATTTCCTTTGCTTGCCACCCCGCCTTCATCAATGAATTTATAGAACCCTCCTGGATAAGCAGTTCCTGTTTTCATTGACCCGTGTCCTGTAACGCCAATGCATACGCTTCCTAAGCCATGGTTTTCCCATGTGTGAAGCGAAAATCACTGAATGAATTTATTCCAAACCCGTCACATATCCTTTTGTATGAAGCTACCTCATAATGATTGTTGGATTTATTGAATGTTGGGTCACCTGGCAAACCGCTGATGTTCTGAATGCTGCCAAGCTGGTACAAAACTCGCCTGACCGTAAAATACACATGGAATTGATAAATAGCTCTTACTTGCGGCAGCAGTGCCAGGCCCATGGAAACAAAGATCTCTCGAGAAATTCCACAACCTTGTCTCGCACAGAAAACAGGAAAGTTGAATTGTTGCGGCCAATATTTCATGTGCGGGCCAGCAAGCCACGGCTTTGATTCAGCCGCAGTGTTGTGCCTGAGTTTTATTTGTTGGAAGATTTCTCTGAATTTTGTCATAAAGAAGGTGTCTGGGGTCACGTAAATATTTATGTTCCGGTTGAATATTTTTTTAGGCTTGGTGCCGCTTTTGTGATATCTTCGGCTGGGATTGGCTGTGGTGTTTTGGTTTTCATTGGCGACAATTGATAGGGAAAGCCTGCCATGCCTGTCACGCCAAGAGCAGATTTTACTGCCTTTCCGAACCAAACACGCTTCGAAGCGCCCCCTCCCCTGCTTTGAAAAACATTTCTGCTGTGATGTCATGCCTTTCATCAATATTTATTTGTGCCAGGAATTGGTTTTTATCAGCATTTGGGAACTGTTTTGTGAATGTGGCTGAAGCGCTTGTCTGCGCCGCGGCTTCTTTGGCTTTCGTATCTGGCGTTTGCGCCCATTTTTAAAAGTCCTTGAACGCATCCATTTTGAATATGTTATATTTGTAGAATATATCTTCTACAAAGAAGAGAAATAGCTGTGCTTACGATTGTCACGCAAAATAACAGAGAAGCTGTGTACTTCAAGGAGCTGATCCCGAAGGTACCTTTCATGAAACTCCTCTCTTGCAGTTTGTACCATAGCTGGCATAACCTTGAAGAAGAAGGAAGTGCGGCCTTGGGTAGCCCCGATGACACTAAAGGTTTATCATAGTAAATGGTTTGAACCCAGGAGAATCAGTAGTTCGTATAGAGTGATCGTCCGGGTGATTGTAGTTCTGAAAAGAACTGTTGTTGGTGACTGACGTTTCGACAACCTGAGCGGAAGTCATCTTCAGAGTCAAGTGAATAGTGTTTGTCAGTCGATGATGTTATAAGTCTGGTTCGTTGAACGTGATTGGTCAGCATAGCCATGATGGTATTGGCTGAAAGACTCGTGTAAAGTTTGTCATCAGTCATTGGTGGGTTTCGATCCATCTATTGTTAGTCAAATAGGTCGGGTTTTAGTCCGTGTATTGTTAAGTCGGTCTGTTAGAAGTCAGCTTGTCGGTTTCGTTTCCGTCATGGATAAGCCATTTGTAAGGCGCCGGTAGTTGTTGACATCTGTTAAGAGGCATTTGTTCTAGGTTAGTGTACCAGCTTTCCAGAGTCAGTCGTTGAAAATAGTTTGTACTGTAAGTTAAGCACTGAGCAGAGTCCCAGTCAATGTTGTGTTGTGTCAGTTGATGATGTACAGCAATGTGATTGTTAGCATCATCATTTCTTGCGGCTCGTTTGTGTTCAGTCAGTCTCATGTTAAGGTTTCTGTCAGTCTCACCAATGTAGGAAGCCTGGCAGTCGGAGCATTTGATCTTGTAAACTGCTCCCTGTCTGTTGGTAGGTTCGTCTCTGTCTTTCACGTTGGTCAGTAAGTGTCGTAACGTAGTTGTAGGTTTGTGGGCTACACGAATGTTGTAGGGCTGTAGGATCCATGAGATGGTCTCAGAAGTGCCCTTAATGTAAGGTATATTCACTGTAGAAACAGGTGTAGGGTTCCTGTTCGTAGCGTCAGCTTCGGTAGGTCGGTAAATGTGAACATTACATGAGCGTGGAGGAGAAAACAAACTCTATAATAATTAATTAAACCGCGGATAACTCGGCGGGCTCGAGTCTGTACCAGGATTGTCTGGAGGTTAATTTGTCCTTCACTGAGCAACTGTCAGTGAGTATATTTGGCATTCGTGGATTTTTCTGACGCGCGACAGTGCCTTTTTTAAAAGTTAGAGGTCACATGTGTTCATTCGTCGGCAAATAGAGTCGCAACATATGTTTCGAGGGAAGGTCTTTGTGACACGCTTTGCACCGGGGGTCTTCGCAAGCTACACACAACACAGGTAAGCTGAAACAAGATGTTTTGTTCGAGAAGCTTGGTTTCGGAGAAATCAGAGTGAATCAACGTAGTAGTTGAAGGATACGTTAGTCGTCGCGATCACCGACTGGATCTGAAGAGAGTTTAACATTCCATATTAGGCCATTTGTATTGGACTTTTTTGAACATGGTGAAAGTTGTTGAGACAGTTTGTCTTGTTATTTTTCCTTTGATTTCGTTTATGGAAGACCAGGTGTGCAGCCTGAACAAGAAAGGAGTCAAAGCTATAGTTTTGGGACCAGAAAGTTCTGACACGGAAATTAAGGATGCTTTTGAAGGTAAATACAACCTTGTGTTAATAAAGTCATTGCGCTTTCAAGTGGGTTTTGAATACAGATCGCCGATTTAAAGCAGCTTCCTGGAGTTAAGAAAACAAAAGTGGTAATGCACAGTATTACTTCGAAGTTTAATTCTAATTCTTGAACGACTACTAAAGCCACAGCCGATAAACGCTCAAGCTTTCACTTTAGCGTAAAGAATTAATTTGAACATGCTGTCACGCAGCAAAGCACGTCTGCGAAATTTTGAACATTTTTTTGGTTTTAGATAGTTTTTTTTGCCTCATCTAGAATGAAACTTTATTGTTATTGAACTTCCTGTCATGTTTCTTTCATTTGGTTACCTTTCTTTGGGAATTTTAGGTTTTTAAAGTTAACAGTATTTTTGCACCGTGGATTTCTGCGTATTTAATGACAGCGACCTCCGCGACCGTGTTTGTTTAGTTTAATCGCTTTGTTCAAATGCTTTTTTTTTAATTTTTATTCAGCTACTATAAAACTCCTGAGAAAAGAACTAAGTGGGCACTAATTTAGCACAGTTGAAATACGATTTCAGCAATTTCACTCCATTTTTTCGCTGATAGCACCACATGGGGAAAGAAGACTAAGACGCAGCCCCTGCACAGCCTCACCAACGATGGACAAACAGTACCTCTCTCCAAACACTGAACAGCCCGGCAGAAAGTTAATTTCCTGGAGCTTATGCTCGGGCAAATAGCTAACTATTGTCCAGTAATATATTGGAATACCTTAGTGGAGAATTCGAGCTCTATCCAGTCTGTTTGGAACATGATATGCGCACATTTTGGCTTCCAAATCACAGGAGCTCACTTTCTGGATTTCACTAACTTGCATTTAGAAGCTGACGAGCACCCAGAGGACCTCCTTTAAAGACTCATGGTCTTTGTTGAGGACACCTTACTCCTTTCCAATAGCCTGTCCCACCATGGTGAAGTGACCACTGAAGAAGAGGAACTCACTCCTACCTTGGAGAATTTCATTGTCCTGACCTGGCTTAAACTGATACATCCTGAGTTACCTAAGCTTGTAAAACAAATGTACAGAAAAGAATTAACGTCACAAACTCTTGCCTCAATAAAACCAGAAATATCTCAGGCCCTCACCTCCTTGCTTGACAAAATACGTACAGCTGACAACATCAAGATTCTGCTGTTAGTAACTATTGTAAACCTACTTGCAGCAGAATTCCATACTAGACCCAATTGTCCAGGCAGGTCCAGCCTGCTCTACAAACAAGCCGGCTGTCCTGATAACGCCCATTTCGTGAGTGAATTTAGTATCATCCAGAACAGGACCGCAAGTACATCGCCAAAGCCAGGCAAATTGCCGACTTTTTTGATGATCCCTCAGAACCTGAGACCAGACCCTGTGTAGATGAATCAGACAGTTAAACTGATGACACTGGATCAAGTCCAAGCAGCCGTGTCTTCCGCATACAGACTTGCCAGTCACCATACTTGGACATGTTATGCACACCACCCAGTGTGCGTAACCATCGACAGTGCCACCACAGGAAACATGATTCGTCACACCATCGTCCAACATCTTGGCGGCCAGGTGACACCCAGTTCCCAATCCATCCACCAGGCAGATAGCTCATCCCCCTGCACGTTGTTGGTGAGACACGCTTCCCTTTTACCCGAGAAGGCCATACGTTTACCTTCGAAGACCTTGTCGTTGAAAATCTTGATGTAGACATCCTAGTGGGAACCCCCTTCATAGAGTCTAATGATATTGCAGTAGCACCTCCTGACTCTGTGCATGCTCCATGTATGTATGCTCATCAAGAAACCCAGGGGCGGATACTGCTTAGTCACCGCATTCGCCGATGTTGGTTGCTACAGCAAGCCCCAGCCATCGCTTATGCCTGATGTTGACTCCAAATTATGTCTTATTGCACAGTGGAAACACATCATCACAACAGACTTGACTAGCACATTCTACCAGATTGCTCTCTCACGCAACTCCATGAAATACTGCGGAGTAGCCACACCATTCCAAGGCATACAAGTATATGCACGGTCTGCCATGGACATGCCAGGCTCCGAGACGGCCCTCAAAGAACTCATGAGCTGAGTGGTTGGTGACCTATTGAAGGAACGAATCATAGCCAAAATGGCAGACGACCTGTATTGTGGCAGAAACTCCCCGGATGAACTCCTATTGAACTAAAAGAGAGTTCTACAGTTCCTGCACAATTGTGATCTTTGCCTTTCTGCATCCAAAACGATCTTCAACCCTCAGTCCACAACGATACTAGGCTGGGTTTGAAACTCCTGCACTTAAAGTGCCAGCCTGCACCGCATCGCCGCTCTTGCCTTGCGCTCCGAACCTGGCACTGTCACCCGAATGAGGTCATTTATCGGAGCTTTCAAGGTGCTCTCCTGCGTCATCCCAGGATGCTCTACACTCCTTGCAAAAATTGACGACACTGTCGCTGGCTGTGAATCTAAGGAGAACATTCAGTGGACAGACAACCTCCGTGCGTCATTCCACAAGGCCCAGGCAGCCCTTTCCACTGCTCACACCATCTTACTCCCCATCCCGAGTGATCAACTGTGGATCATAATAGACGAAGCACTTCGCAAACCCGGAATAGATGCCACTCTGTACGTCAGCCGTAGTGACAAGTTACACCTGGCAGGTGTTTTAGTGCCAAACTGCGTACAGGCGTGTGAAGGGGTATGCAGAGGCATATGCAGGGGAGAGTTCATACAGGTGTATGAAGGCATATGGTCAGGTGTATGCAGAGGAGAGTTCTTAGCAAGCCCCTCCGTATCTACCTTTCCGTCTACCGTGAGCCGTTACCAGGCTTCTGTAAGACATGTATCTGGTTTTACGATACTACTTTCAGATTTCTTCAGTCACAATGCAGCTCCATGTGAGGGTGAGGCCTGCACCTTCACAAGACTCACCCAATATTCTGTTATCAGATGCACATCAATCCAAGACATACTCAGTGGCAATGGGCATCTCCCATTCATCAGTCGCTCTGCCTACAACAAAGAAAAAGTCCTTTGAAAAAGCTCACCAACATGGGGGACGTTAAAAGATACCTCATTGTCGCTACCATTGCCAAGGATGGCTTACTCTTTGTTAAGCATAATGAGTCTCTAACTCCCACCCGTGAATTCATTGCTGTTTCCCGGCGGGTACTAGAGAGACTCTTAACTGCGTTACACATCCAGCTCAGTCACCCATCCAGTAATCAACTTAAGGCTGTCACAAAACACTATCTGTATGCGCTAGATATAGACAAAGCCATCGACCAAGTGACTCAAGCTTGCCGCCAGTGTGCCGCCTTACGTCAAACTCTGAAAGCACTCAAAGAAAGGTCAACCTCCCTTCCACCTGAGGCCATTGGCATTTCGTTTGCCTCAGACGTCATCAAACAATCGAGACAGTTCATACTAGTGCTATGTGAATGTGTAACTTCTTTCACAGCCACGGCTTTGTTAGAGGATGAGCAACACCACACCCTATGTGACGCTATTATCCGCCTATGTGTCCAAATGCGTCCACTAGACGGACCACCAGCCGTCATATACACTGATGCTGCTCCAGGATTCCAGGCACTCACAGCATTTTAACAACTAAAGCATCACAGAATCACCAAAGACCTCGGACATGCCAAGAACCACAGCAACAATCCTGTGGCTGAGAGAGCTGTTCAAGGGATCGAAAATGAGTTACTCCAACATGACTCCCTAGGAGGCCCCGTGTCCATTTTGACACTAGCAATAGCCACAGCCAACCTGAACACGTGCATCCGCTCACGCGGCCTTTCTTCTAAAGAGATGTGGACACAGCGGGATCAATTCTCAAACCATGAAATACCACTTCATGACCAAAGCATCATCATTAAGCAGAATGAACAACGTATCGCCAACCACACCCACAGCGAGAAGGCAAAGTCCCCCATTACGAGACCCCGCCAGCTAATCACATCACCATCAGTAATTTAGTCTACCTGTTCTCCGATCCAAGACAAGAGGTCGTGATCGCTATTTGGAAGTAGAAGTAACCGGCTCTTTCTGCAACATCAGACAGTTTGTTGGCTGTCAACTTCGAAGCACATCTTACCGCATGAAGACATCTGATTGCTACAGGGTCCCATCCAAAGTAAGAGACTTCCGACCATCAGCAGTCAACAGTGATACTGACTCCTCATTTAACGAAGCTCTTCCAGTGCAGTCAGTATCTTCCCCTCCATCTCCACCCGTCATACCAAGTGCAATATCGACACCTGCTACCCTGCCTAACAATAGGAGCCTTACGAAGACACTTCTCCTGATCCAGTTTTAGACTCCCTCACCACAGGCAATGACTCTAATACCTGTTCGTCACCCTGCAGATCCACACGCAAGTACCGGACAGCGCTACACTAGTTATACGCACGCGTAGCCTCGCCCTTCACACTGTTCTAGTCGTGTCTGAAAGCCAGCTCATTCTGCTATCGTGATACCTGTTTAAAGCCTCGGTTTTTTTACGAATTGTGTCATTGACTTATCTCCTCTTCATTAACTGGTGCTGCAACAAACTTCCGTACACCCATGTTCATTGTCCTTGAAGTTCCTGTAGTGGAAACCCTGTCTCAACATCAGTGGAGTATAGACGCTAGCAGTTGCAAAATTCCTTGCAGTCTGAATCCGAAAATTTTGTTTCTACAAACAGTCCCGGAATCAACACAAGGTGCCTGTTTGTATCTTAATTGAGAATACTTGTCAGAGGTGTTTCATGATTTTTTGCATAATACAACTTTTGTAAAGCAAACCATGCACTGGCTGTTATAAAAAGGCCCATTATTTGTGTAAAACCCTTTCACCCGAATTGGCCGCCATGTTTGTTGCATTGCAGATTTTATGCACGAGCTTTACAGCGAAGCTCCGGCAGCCCAAAGGGCCGCCAAGCAGAGCCCCATACTCATATAGGAAAGAAAGGGAAATACAAGAGTTGATTTTCTCATGGTTATCATGGTTAGCGGTAGTGCTCGTAGCCGAGTACGCACGACGGCGATGGTGACGATGGAGTTGTCGGAGTCGCGCAACTGGCAGCCATACTCCAAATAATGGGTTGACAGAGACATGCAGCCTTGGTTTACCATGTACCTCTTTGATATTGGACATCCATGTTATGATCAATTGACACCTGTCAAAACAAGGTATCTGCTGACCAGTATCACGTGACCATATTGCGGGCTCAAGTTTACAGCTCGTCGGGGTCACGTGTTTGTTGACCGCTGACCAAGTGCTGGTTTTCGATTGGATCGTGGGCTCATTTCAGGTTAACTTGTTGAAAACAGGGCAGGATTGTTTGGAAGCTGGTTAACGCTAACCCAGGATTAAAAGTTAACCAAATTGTAACTTTTTTTCTATACAAATGTTCTTTGCTGCTTTGTTTTGTGTATATGAAACAGAAGGCCAAACAATTTACAGAAAACCTCACCGCAAAGTTATAAACCTCAAATAAAAAGTCTACCTTTTCCTGGGTGAACTTAATTGGGTTCTGAACAACCCGGCCCAGGAGCTACGCTTTTAGGCTGGTCTAAATCTATATGTTATATTTAAGCTTACAGTTTGTTTTGTAAAATTAACTCTCACAATCTGCGGTAAGATTTACAACAAAACGATCGCAAATGCATGGAAACATCAAAATTAATGACAGTGATGAGAATTTCTTGGAATTTAGAGGTGGTAATGGTGTATCAGAGGGTTCGTCTACAGACCAGCAACAAGAAGAACAAATTTTAGAAGAGGCAGAGTCGAAAAGAGAAATTGAACGTGTCATATGCAAATCATCTGTCATCAGTCTTACAGAAACAATGACTGAGGAGATTGCTTTTAAATGGAATATGTCATATAATAGATAAATTATAGCATGCAAGACTCACTGTAACAACACAGTGTCATTTTTCTATTTTTACTTTAAAAGATTTGGGTAAACATTCTTTAAGCTCTTAATATACATGTATCTTTGGTTACTTTTTCTTGCTTACCACAAGGGGATTTTTAATGTCATCTCGTTCACAACCACTGCACATTGGACCTCTGAACAATTGTCCAAACCGACTTTCAACCTGTGAATACATGGTAGCATACCACTCCTGGAAGTCATTGGGCATTTTGATCTAATTGTAACACAATATTATGAACATAGTCATAAAATATGAACTCATAATAAAACTATATAGTTTTTTTGGTGAGGGTGTTCCACTAAGATCTTGGAAAATGGAGGCAATTCTGCATCGTCCAGCTGTCCAAAGTTATATCAACCTGTAAGAGTTGTATTGCTTACATTACAGTGATCTACCAAAGAAGTTTTTATATACTTTAAATTACTGGTATAAGACTCTGTAAATTATATTTTTACTTGCCAATAGCTATAAGGCAAACCCTTATGTAGTGATAGGGAAACAGTCGACCAAGGGAACCTTCTCCTATGACCCTTGCTTTGTTTTTCCCGCAATCGTTTTTGTCTACTGAGACACCTTCACTCAGGGCCCCTACTAATTATGCATCATTATACATAACATTTGACTTGGTAATTATTGAAATCTTTCAAAGTTACAATCACACAATACCTGATCACTGTTGGTACATGTGAAAAACTCCAGTTGGTATTCAA
This sequence comes from Orbicella faveolata, assembly GCF_042242905.1. NCBI lineage: Eukaryota > Metazoa > Cnidaria > Anthozoa > Scleractinia > Merulinidae > Orbicella > Orbicella faveolata. Next base: position 11,172,490 of record NW_028301564.1, read on the forward strand.
TCGGCCCAAATGGCATTTTGTCAAGTTGCATGAGGTATTCTTGGCTTCCTGGCCTTCTTTTGGCAATGCATTCTGCAAACTTGTAAAGTAAATTATTCTTTTCAGCTGCCTGTAGTCTTTTCATTGCCATTACTGAATTGCTTGCAAAGTCTCCTGGATTGGAACTGCTGCCGTTTTTGATGGCGAGTTTGCAGAATGCTTTGTCAGCTATCTCGAGTAGCTGATTTATCATGATCTCCTCAACTCCATCTGCTTCCAGGTTTGAATCATCCTGATTTTGCCCTTTAGGATCAAGTTCCGGTGCATTTGAATGATAACAACATTTTCCTTTGGATCAAGGCCAGGTATGTTGAATCGATTATCATGTTGTCCGCTTGGCTCAGGATCCAATGTACTTGAAGAATCATAAAGCTCCAAAGAGGGACTTGAATGTCCATCAGGCTGTTTTGAGGACTCCTCCATTGAATAAGCATCTACATCTAATTGGAAATTTTCCTCTGCATTATTTAGTGAACTTGACTCTTTTGCCAAGTAGGTGATGACTCTTGAACGAATGGAAAATGCTGAAAGCAGATAATAGTTATGATTTACAGGCTATTTCTACAATAAAGCGTGTAATTCAAATAGGCCCTTTGCAGCTAAGCAATCATGTGACCTACTTCTCATAAAAGTATGGGCTGCAACTTTAAGAATGCCAGAAATGGAAAAAGCATGTCGAAAATATCCAAATGGCCAAGTTTGAGGCCCCTGGCATTAAAGAATGAAATTTTAAGATGGTTTAGATTTTAATGACAGGGGCCTCAAACTTGGTCATTTTGGTATTTTGGATATGCTCTTTCCATTTCTGGCATTCCTTAACTTATTGCCCATAATATATAATATAACAATTTTGGTCACGTGACCCCAGCTGTAAAGGGCCTATTGTATTTTTCTAGAAAATATCTTCTACTCCAAGGAATTTTCATAAAAAAAAAGCTCAAGGTGCAGCAACCCTTATATTTTAAAGAACAATGGTCACTATCATTCAATAAAACATGAGACAATATTCCATGTATACTGGATAACTTTATTAAATTGTATTTTACTATCCTATACATGATCACTAGATAATTGACTTTCTGTTACTTTTAGCATTAACATATTGATTAAAGTGTACCATACCACTTCAAAGGTGAGGCGTTTGACAGGTTTTACTGACATATGGAGCAGCTTCTAAGCAGAACGAACTATCTGCACACATAGCTGGCCAGTCACTGTCGGATGGATTGAGATCCGAGTAGATCCCAATAAACTGCACAAGTGCTCGGTCCTCTTCAGAACTCCATTTTTTCAGCAGTCTTGAACCTTTTTTTACTTGACGTGAAGTTCTTAACTGCCTTGAGGTCCTGTTAGATGACGATTTACCAGCATTTTGCTGTGAAGTAAAAGCTGATATATTATTCATTATAATCTGTCAAATATTTTGCACATGCATGTGATTGGTTTAAATGCATTACATGACTTAATATGCCGCAGTTAAAACTGGGAAATACCAAAGTGATATTCCCTAATTTTCAAAACTGCACATGTTACAAAAAAATATTTGAAGGATTATAAACGTGATAGCCTTCATTTGGGGTGAAAATTGTTCAGATAATTGTACTTGGACATTGTCTGTTCCTCATAGTACACAGTTTTCCTTGAGCTACACTCTCAGAAAATTATTCGCTTCTCAGAGCCGATAATGTCCACAAATAAATATCTGAGAACAATTTTACACCAAATGGACTGGGTACTGTTTACACACTTCACAATACTCCATCCTTTAAATGTCTTCCATTGCTGCAATAAGATAGAATTTTGACTATTTAGCACTAATATTCAGATGTTTCTCAGGATAAATAAGACCACTCAAAAGTTGATTTGCAAGGCAGTTGGTTGTTATTACCTGCACTTGCAATGCAAGGACACAAAATAAATCTGTAGCTTCTTTTGATGCACACAGCAAGACACTATAAAAAAACTCTTTCTTTGTCATTTTGTCCATGTCGTAATTATGTTATAAACACACTAATTTATTGCAAACCTGAGGCTTAATAAGTGAGAACACTTACTTCATATGCGAGTGCATGAAAATTAAATTTTCTCTTTGTCGAACGTTTTACTGGGCACTTCTTTTCACCATTTTTCGGGGAACTACTGATGGAGTGATCATACACACGCTTTGATCTTGTTCTTGATGGTGTGTTCATGAGGTCCATGCTTGCGATGCTGAAACTAAGAGAAACTTAGCTTAAGTCATTTTTGGGCAAGTCTATAATATTCAAATTTCCGTGGAAGCTAACAAGGACTGATATAGACGGTTTGTTTACTTGCTTCATTGTAGAACCACAGCTTTAGTCAAATTTTATATGTGACACTTGTTAGGTGTTCAACATGATTGACCCCTACATGTATATTAATTCCTGATCTTTAAGTAATAAATCTGGACTATTGTGAATTTAGAACATTTAGGAAAAAGGTTTGTTTCCATCTTATGAACGCTTCAAACATAATATTTATTAAATTCCGTTTACTGAAGTCTGTCAACTATCAATTGAAGGGGCGCATGGAAAAAAGCCCTAAGTGACCCTTGATCTCATTTCAAATTCTCCTTTTTTCATAGAAGGAAATGAAAAGCAACTTTCTAGGAGAATCTTGCAGTCTATCAGATGTCACTTGGGGTCTTTTTCCACGCACCCATTCAATTATAAATCTTTTAAAATTGGAATTTGTCCCCACAATATTCCCGTTTTACATCTCCAGTAGCGTCTGTGCATATTTACAACAATGTTACTTTTCTCTGCATCTTTCCTAGAAAGTATTCACATGCATGCTCACTAATACAAATGAAACAAAAAAAATAATCTTTAATACAATGTAACGTTGGCGTATGTCACTGTTACAAAATTTAATTCATGAGAAGGTATCCGGTGTTCCATCATGCATAAATTTCAAAGTTGCAAAGATGGCTTAATCAACAAGATTTACAAGGCTGGATGCTTCAGACTGTCAGAGTGCTGTAGTAACAATCAAGGTAAGGTTTGGGGATGTGTATTAGCACATATGGATTTTTGACCAAGCTTGTTCAGTCAAGATGACTGGATATGGCCAAGCTCTTTTTTTTGGCGTGTTTCTGGACCGAGACAGTGTCGAGGTCCACCAAACTGCAAAAACGAACTAGGCCAATATCCATCTAAGGATTTATTATGTGGTTTTTCACAGAAATTTTTCTTGTTAGACACAGTACAGTGGGTAGTCACGAGCGGGCAAGATAGCACCATCTTGCCTGCTTACGTAGCCAATCACAGCACAGGATTTGATTCAACTTTCCATGAATAATGCATGCAAAACGTGGACTGAAGATCACAACAAACCGGCCATTGAAATCAAGGACATTACAATTGAAAGTGTAAAGTTCCTTATGTCATTAGAACGCAAAATATACCATTGACTTATCCCATATTGGAACTTTCCTTTTAAAAACTGGGGCTAGATTTCTAATGTAACTAAGGGTGCAGGCTATAGTCACTATATTGGTAGTTTTTTTCATCAGGTTCCCAACGCCTCCTCTTTATTACAACAATATGGCCAATGTATTTGTGCTGATGGAAATCACCAACAAAAATTCTGAAAACGTGCTCCAATTTCACTTCCTGCACTTCTTTGGCCAGCATTGCTCTAGTAACTTCGGGGACCTTTTCCTTTGGGATGTAGCCCAGGGATTGCCATCTATCGTCCAGATATGCCTGAGCATCAATCGCGTTCTCGTCCTTGATATTGACGGGTTGGGCCTGTAACTTGCAAGCGATTTCCTCCTAATAGCCCGTTTCTGTTGACACTTTTTGAGGGCAAACTGAAAGACGTCATAAAATGTGCTCCCTTGCAATTGAAATCTTTCGGCATATATAAAACCATATCTTCCTGGCTGGAATCGTCCACGATAGAATCATTGGCATTTCCACTACAACTGGCCAGTGTACTGCTGTAAATATTGCCGTCGTCTTTGTTTACCAGTACATGTCCCTTTTTAGGAAAGCAGCAGTTGCATTTGCAGTGAGCGATGTTAAGCCATGATAAATTTGGGATTGGTGTTTCGTTGTCGTCTGGGTCTTCAGGCTTCATTACAGTGGGAGAGATCAATGATTTGATAACACTGAACTCGGTGATGAGAGCATATTCCCTGCTATGGTCCACCTGTATGAAAAATTCAAACCACACATCAGAATCGTCCCACAGATCTTTCCTTCTGCAAATCATTTTTGCATATTAGCTTGTCAAACAATACTGATAACTGTGAATTTGATACCTTAATTTTCAAAAAACGTAGACATGTTGACGTAGACGTGTTACCACGGACATTTAAACTGACTGGACATTATCAATCAGGAGATGATGGGCTAACAAAAGGTGTGAAGTCTCTCTGGGGATGTAAAGAATTAAGGAAATTTACCATGCTATCGCACCTGACCATAACGCAATTTATATTTCGCTATCTTGGCCCAACAAACCTCCTCGGGGACCAGGACTCTGGAAATTTAACAACACCCTATTGAATGACATGCAGTATGTGAGTAAGGTTCGTGATACATACGCACACGCGTGCAGTTATTATAGCCACGTGACGGATAAGAGGCTCTTTTGGGAGTTAATGAAAATCTGCGACTATTTCCTTTTCCAAAAGTAAAGCAACATGTATTAGCAACCGAGAACAGGAATTAATAATGGTAATTGAACTGAGTGGAGCGCAATTTGGTCTGAAATCATACGCGTGATTTCAAAATCGAACGAGCGCGCAGCGCGAGTTCGATTTGAAATCACAAGTATGATTTCAGACCAAAATTGCACGACACGAAGTTCAATTGCCACTTTATTAGATCCATTTTGAAATCGCACAATTCGCCTTAAATTTTAGATTTTTGGTGTATTGTTCCAGTAGCCGGTTTGTTAAGAAAAGCGGAACCGGAAACGCCTTAGTATGCAAAACGATGTCATATGACGAAAACTCATTCGAGCATGACAAAGAAACAAGCAGTTCTGATCTGAAGTCGAAAATAGTCTACTTCAGGTATAAAAGTGCAATTCTCGTCGCCTGAATCAATTATGGAAGGCCTACCTTTCTTCTGTGGTTGAGGCTGAGACTTTTCATTGTCTTTGGAGAAGGAATTTGAAGGTGCGTATCCTGTGTAATCCTGCGATCGATTTCTTTTGAGTTGTGAAACTCCCTCGAGTGCACGATGCCCAGTGGATAGTACGTTTTTTTTTCTTTTAAATACCGTTCAATGGCATGATTTTAAGGGGTCCAGCTCGTTATCATCTCCGTTTCTTTTTGTAACCTCGGTGTAGGACTCAACACTCAGGACCTTGTCAAGTTCTTGCAGCGCCATTTGTTTTAAGATATTTCCAAGATGGCGGGACTGGCACCGGCTTCGTAAGACGTTCGTTCATTCACTATTTTGTGCAGTGTGGCGTATTTTGACTATGTTTATTCACAGCAACAGAGTTGAGCTGTTCTGTTGCTTCGTTTGAAACTACCGGAAACCTGGAAATATCTACCTTCTTGAGATGACTCTGAATTTGTTGTTGTGTGGTTTTCATTTGTTTATGTTTTACTGGACTCAGTATCATACGGATCTTGAGCAGATGTTGAAGAAAAATCGCCAAAATATTCGTCAAAATGGACACTGAAAGTTGGGAACTTCCATTAAAGTAGGTCATCAGCCTAAAGGAGCTCATAATCGTCATTCAGAAACTGTAATTAATTAAATTCGTCAATTTTTTTGGAATAAAGCTACAATAACAACAAAGTTTTGGCAATAGTATTTGCAAAATTCTCCACACAGTGGCTTTTTGCCTTTCATTTTCCTGAAATTTTATTGATTACTTTAAACTAATCTTGAAATCTGATTGGTTGTTTTGTTTTACTGGCCCATTCTCATTGGCTGAGAAAAAGATGCGATTTAGAGCAAAAAATAGTGCGATTCGTGAATAAATCGCACCACTGAGAGCCAATCAGATTGCAAGGATAACCAGTGATTTCAAAATGGATTTAATAAAGACGTAGAATAGACCAACTTGATGTTATTATCTGCGATAATTTTTCTTCTCCTTGCATCGGTGGAGTACTACGGAAGTATGACGGACTGAAGACGGAACTTAAGTCAATTTACGAAGAAAAAGGAAAACAGGCAATGTTTAGAGCATAATGCCGCTGGATAGAAATTGTTGAACGCCCAACAAAGTATTTTTTCAATCTTGAAAAAAGTAATTACAACAAAAAAACTATCAGTGAACTTCGATTACAAGATGACTCTATTACGCGCAACGAGACACTGATTCTAGAGCAAATTGAAGATTATTATAGAAACCTATATACCTCGGATTTAACCTTTTCTGAAACTTCTGAAACCTTTTCTGACACATTCACTGAAAATTTTGAATCGCCTAAGCTTTCAGAGGACGTGCAAGGAACCTTGGAGGGTCCACTTACGTGCGAAGAATGCAAAAAGATACTAGAAACCTTTCAGAATGGTAAAGCTCCGGTGGAAGATGGATTTACCGTTGAATTTTATACCTATTTTTTTATCTTTTAGGAAACGATTTAAAGCCAATTTATACCAAAATTTAATTACAGTTAATGTCTAACCATACACCCCAGGAGAGAGAATAAATCAGGTCAATTCTGGTCACGGATCACTTCCCACATATGAGTTACTCATGTCAGATGATCCCGCTCAGCCAATCAGCATCTACCATGCACGTGAAATCTTGCACTGTATAATCACATGCTCAGCCGTGCACAACACAGTTCTTGCACTTTCTCATTCGCAGAACCAAAATTTTCCAAAAATTTATTTGTTTTATTTGTGGAAATGTCTCTTACAAAGCGAACAACTCGCAAATCAACTGATGGAAAAGCTCCACGAAAGCAGTTAGCTACGAGAGCAGCCCAAAAGAGCGCTCCGGCCTTCGGCGGGACAAAAAAACGTAAACAGACGCAACCAAGTCAGGCGATCTCACTGACCGTTGATGGCTCAAACGGCCAAGGACAAGATGGTCAAGATGCTAACTTTAACAGCGTCCAACTCGCTCAAATCAAATCAGCGACAGTAAACCAAACCATGCAAGCCGTCGCGACCAGCGTTGCCCTTGCCGCAGTTGAGGCCATGAAGAATGACGCGGTTGGAGTACAAGTCAACGCTCAGTCGCAGGAGAACGAAACAACTCCCGCCATTATTCAAGGGATGCCAAACCCTCTCGTTGGAAACGACCAAGAGTACGGTAACCCACTGCAGGACGTACCAGCTAATTACGTCAAAGAAATCCAGTCCGGTGAGTTCTTCGAACTATCGAAATTGTTACCGAAAAATCTATCGGCCTTTGACGATGGGGATCCCCTAACCCTTACAACGGAAAACTCTGTCATCAAAGTCAGCTAGAAGGCCTACTCAAGTGCCTCCATCACTGACATTGAACAGTGGACTACCGCATACAGTACTTATACGAGTATCTTTATTCGTAAATTCCCCTGAAGATCTCAGGAATTTTTGCAGTACATGAGCATTACAAGGTATGCAGCTCAGTTTCATAAGGGCCTGGGATGGTGTATACACGATTTTAAATTCCGTCAGAAGGCTTCCTTAGACAAGTCACTTGTCTGGTCAAGGATCAACCAGCAGCTGTGGCTCATGATATTTACCGTGGCCCCTTCTGTTTTGAGGGAGGAATACCCTCTTTTTTCAAAAGTACCCCGTGTCAGTGTCTCTGCCGGGGCCGCACCTAGAGGCACCTGTATTAATTTCAATAGGACAGGATCCTGTCTTAGAGAGCCATGTGCATTTAGACACGTCTGCAATAAGTGCGGGGGTTCCCACCCTGGGCGGGACTATAACTCCCCCTCGAACCCTCCACGAAGCAGACACAACAGCAGATACCAAATCCAGTACATCTAGTAAATCTAAGCACTAAGGTTAAACATTATCCATTACCCACTCCAGTAAATGTTAACTCGTTAGAAAAAGTTCTCGATGGTCATCCCAACCGTACACTAGTTAATCAGTTATGCCATAATCTTAGGTATGGTGCATGCATTGGCTATACTGGGCCCCGGGTCCCCAGATTTTGCAAAAACCTGCCCACAGCATTGGCCCAACCCGATATTGTAACTTCCAACCTCGCATTGCTGGCCCTTATGACAGCCCCCCCCCCCCCCCCCCCCGCTTTACCAACTTTCAGGTCTCTCCCATTGGTTTGGTACCCAAAAAACTCTCAAGCAAATTTAGAACCATTTTTCACTTGTCATTCCCGAAGTCAGGGGCAACTAGTATTAATCATTTCATTTCAAAGGAGGACCACAGCCTTCAATACATTACAATAGACAATGCAATCAAAGGCATCCAAAGCCGTGGGCAAGGATGTCTCGTTGCCAAGACTGATACCGAATCCGCCTTTCGGCTCATACCTCTCAAACCCAAAGATTACGAACTGTTTCGTATCTGTTGGGAAGGCAAGTTCTACTATAAAAAAGTTTTACCTTTCGGCTTGAGGAGTGCGTCATACATATTCAATCAGCTTTCGGACGCCATTGAGTGGATCCTAGTGAACAAGTGCTCAATTTCATTTGTTTGTCATATCGGGAACGATTTCCTCATTATCGAAGCTGCGTCATCTTTGCCCCCTCATAGTCAAATTTTGTCAAGAGAGTTTAACCAGCATGTTACTCTCATTCAAGAGTCTTAACATCCCGATAGCAACTGACAAAACTGCTGGCCCAACTCAGGGTATCGAATTCATGGGTATTATACTTGATTCCGATAGAATGGAGGCCCGACTTCCTCCGGACAAAGTCAATCGTATACTGGAATCTCTCAGTTCCTTTCAACACAGGAAGTCCTGTACATTGAAAGAACTACAATCACTCATCGGGACTCTAAATTTTGCCTGCAAGGTTGTTCCCCCGGGAAGACCCTTCCTACAGCGGATGATCGAATTGACGCATAATGTCAAGCAACCCCACCAACACGTCAAGCTCAATTCGGGTTTTTTCAAAGATCTCACCATGTGGCAGAAATTTATTGCTAGCTGGAATGGGGCCAGTTTTTTCCTGGCAACTGCTTGGTTTGACTTGGAGACCCTAGAGCTGCACACAGATGCATCAGGTGCACTTGGTTATGGGGGAATATTCAAATCCAAGTGGTTTTCTGGCCCCTGGGAGCCCCACCAAAAATTGGGAGAGCCAGGTATTAGCATTGCCTGGCCAGAATTATTTGCACTAGTTGTTGCGTGCCATTTGTGGGGTGAACATTTTTCCAACAAGCGAATCCTTTTTTATTGCGACAATGAGTCAGTAGTTAGCATTTTCAACTCCAAACGGTCTCGTATACCAAGGGTCATGGATTTAGTTCGTCACTGGACCTTTCTAACTCTCAAATACAATATCTACATCCAAGTTCAACACATCGCAGGCAAAATAAATGAAATCGCCGACTCCCATTCTCGCTTTCAGTTCAAACGATTTCGTATGCTGGCTCCATATGCAGACCCAAGTCCGTGCCCGGTCTACAGGAACTTTTACAAATCTGAATGCTGACATTCAGCGGTACCTTGGACTATCAATCGCGGCCTCCACCAATCGGACCTACAGGGGAAAAGCAGTTCTTGGATTTCTGCCAGTTATACAGGGCAACAAATCTACCAATGTTTCCAGCCAATGAAGAATTATTAATGAAATGTGTTGCATATTTAGCTCAATCTATAAAACATTCCTCGATAAAATGCTACCTTGCGGCTGTTCGTCACCTTCATATCCGTATGGGTTATGAGCTTGATCTGAAAAAATTTGTGCGCCTTCAATTGGTTTGCCGGGGAGTTCAAACGCTCTCAAGGGGATCATACTAGGGTACGACTCCCTATAACTATCCACCACCTGCACCTTTTTTATGCTCTCTTAGCAGTTCCCTACACCAAACATTTTGATTCATTCATGGTCTGGGCTGCTATGACATTAGCCTTTTTTGGTTTTCTGAGATTGGGTGAACTCACATGCAACTCAAAATTTTCACCTGAGATTCACCTTGCCCCAAGGGATGTTCGGTTCTTCTCTCACCAGGGCAATCCTGACTTTATGAAATTGAGCATCAAAGCCCCCAAAACAGACCCATTCCACTCTGGCCACACCATCACTATAGGGAAAACTGGCCTACCCCTCTGTCCAATTTTGGCCATGCAAAAATACCTGCAGGCAAGAGACACCGCCTCCGGGCCTTTGTTCATATACTCCTCGGGCACACCCCTGACTAAAACAGCCCTAGTGTCAGAAACGAGGGCCCTATTGTCCCGGTCAGGTTTCAATTCTTCCCATTACGCTGGGCATAGTTACAGAATTGGGGCTGCCACAACAGCAGCATCAGCAGGGCTCCCCGCATGGCTAATTAAAACAATGGGTAGGTGGTCATCAGACTGTTACGAGCGGTACGTAAGAGTTCCCCATTCTATTTTATCTGACGTTTCAAAAACCCTCGCTAGTAAAACACATCTTTAGCCCAGTCAGTTACAAAGTCCTTCAGGTGGCTCCATAGGGTAATCATTTATGGCGTTGCGCGCGCAAGTGTTATGTTTTGAATGCCGTTTTTTGCCTTCGTTTTTACACCCAGTCCTCTCAAACTAATTACATGTAATAAGCAATGATTAAATAGTGTTTTACTATTAGCTCTGTTAAAATGATTGGTTTTAGTCTTGAATTATAAATGCCCAAACAGATATGTTTTTTGCTTTTTTATGGCTTTACTTGCGATTTTCTTGAATTTCCTTCGGTGAAATCTTCCCACATTTTCACAGCATATCGCTTCCTTCGGGATACGAATTTTAAAGGCGAAAAACGTAGGGTTTGTAAATGCAGGTTTTTCGATTTTTGCAAATTTACGTCTTTTATCGCTGCGAGAAAACTGGTCATATAGATTTCCCTGAAAAACGAGCTCCGGCAAAAGTAAAACATTTACTACCAATCTGGCAAGTTTTACGGAATTTCACCGAAGGAAACGCAAGAAAATTCACTGTCAGTTTTGCTTGTTGTGCTCATGTTGACGTAATAAAAATCGAAAAACAGTGAAGTTTTCCTTCGAGCGCGCGCAGATTACTTGAGTTTTCGTCCTCGGCGCCCGTGCGATCGTAAAACTATAGGGAGCCACCTTAATGGGAGAATTTTAAAACAAAATAGTAGTATTTACACTGTACTTAAGCCCTTTGTGCCCCAATATCAACACGCATTTTCTCCTCTCTTGCCTCCAGCATTTTTATTTTTATTTTATTTTAATTTTACCTACTCATTTCTACCCACAAGTTATGAGATTCACTCCCATCGTGTATGTGAGGAGACATTAGATGTTGGTCCCATTGGTGCTCAAAGGGTTGAAGTAGCTGCATATATTTCTGAGCAACAAAGTTTTGAGATTTGATTTTATTTGTAACATGTACATGAATGTACTGTTTTCATCGTCTGTGGGGAATACACCTTTTGTGTATTTGCTGGGGATGAAGTGCTCCCATAGAGGTCACCCTTTACCCCATAGACTCTTATTATTCCTTAACCCGGGGGATTCGACCCCTAGAGAGGATTATCAACTCTCCATACCCTGGGGGATTATTACCCCCTAAAGAGGATTATCACCTTTCTGAGTATGCTGGGGGATTATCACCCCCTAGAGAGCATGATCATCTCTCACTCAGTACCCTTGGGGGATTATCACCCCCTCTTGAGGATTACCACCTCGTACTGAGTACCCCGGGGGATTATCACCCCTACGAAAAGTGACCTAGAATTCTTCATTGGAGTGCTTCATCCCTTACCTCTTTTCCCCACAAATGTTCTGGTTGTGTTGTTTGTTTATATATAATTATAGTAAGGGTTATGGGTTAGGAACATTAATAGCAAGTTTCAACGAAGCGCACGAGAAAGGTGAACCCTCCATTTCACAACCAAGGGGAATAATTACTTTAGTTACGAAAGAAGACGGGTCACTCCTAGATCTTTCAAACTGGAGACCGATTACTTTGCTTAATGCTGATCTTAAAATAGCGTCAAAAGCAATAGCCAAACGCATTGAACCGACACTACCAAACCTGATCCACTCTGACCAAACAGGCTTCGTAAAAGGGAGATACATTGGGGAAAATATCCGACTTATAAGTGACATAATGGAATATACGAGTGTACAAAACTTACCTGGCATTCTAACGTCCCTAGACTTCCGTAAAGCTTTTGATTCGATTGATGGCCCTTTATAATGAAAACACTAGACCATTTTAATTTTGGTAGTGACATCAAGCGCTGGATTAAGATATTCTACACGAACACAGAAAGTGCGGTACAAAACAATGGTTTTACAACCAGTTGGTTTAAACCATCAAAAGGAGTTCGACAAGGTTGCCCACTCTCCCCTTATTTGTTTATTCTTTCTGCGGAGGTACTCTCAAATAAGATACGTCAGGATTCCAACGTGAGAGGAATCAAAGTCTTCGGTAAGGAAGTCAAGCTGTCCCAATTCGCTGATGATACAACTCTATTCAATGCGGACAGAGAATCTTTAGAAATGGCCTTGAAAATTGTTGGGGATTTCGAACGAATTGCTCGTCTGTCCCTAAATGTAAAGAAAACGTAGGCGCTTTGGTTGGGGAAATGGAAAAGTAATAGAAATAAGCCTCTGGATTTAACATGGTCCCACAGCTCCGTTAAGATATTGGGGATATGTTTTTCGTATAATATTAAGGAGAACAACGAGCTCAACTTGGACAAAAAGATCCAAAAGTTGCAAACTAAGCTGGATATGTGGAGTTCACGGGATTTGACGATATTTGGAAGAGCCATGTTAATTAAAACCTTGGGTATATCGCAACTTATTTATTCGACCTCTAATCTGGATGTTCCCAAACGAATTGTGGAAATTGTAAGAACAAAAATCTTTTAAGTTCCTCTGGAAAAACAAAAAAGATGAAATAAAAAGATCAGGCCTTTACCAAGATCCAGACAACGGTGGAATACGCATTACCGATTTTGATATTATGTTAAAAGTCCTAAAACTCGCCTGGATCCCAAGACTGTTGCGGACTTCGGACAATAGTAATTGGTGTATTATTCCAGAGCACTATTTCAAAAGAAAGGGAGGGTTAAACTTTCTACTAAGGTGCAACTACGACACAAATTATTTTAAAGACCTCCCGCCCTTCTATAAGAAGATACTAGACTTCTTCAATGAATTAAAAACTCTTTACTCGTATTATCAAAAGCAGGAGTTAGTACTGTTTAATAACAAAGATATATTGGTGGGCGGGAAACCCATCTTCCTTAGTGAATGGTTTAAAAAGGGTATTCTATCGATTAATGACCTATTAAATGAAAGTGGCAATTTTTTAACATTCCACGAGTTGCGTGATAAATATTCCTGTGAATCCAATTTTTTACAGTATTATTTTACAGTGTTAACGCTTAAGGTCTCTAGCCAAGTGCTCCGACATCATCAACAAATCATTTTTTACCGGAAATAATAATATCTTTTCCCTCAACGAATCGACACAAATTAATCTGTACAAGGCTAAGTCAAAGGACTTCTATAATTTGCTTAACGTCAAGATTCACACCGAAGATCAAACGGGCCCTAAACGTTGGAGCGAAAAACTCTCTTTAAAAAAGGACGTGTGGACTAAGATCTTTAAATCACTAAAAAACATTTGTAAGGAAACTAAACTCAAAGAGTTTCAATTTAAATTAATCCATAGAACGATAGTAACTAAGAAAGAATTATTTAGATTTGGTATTAAGGCGGACGAGGAGTGTCTATACTGCGGAGATAAAGATTCAATTGAGCACTCTTTTATCGAATGTATGTTTACCAAATTGTTTACCCAAAACGTCTTGAACTGGTTCAACCAAGTGAATGCGTGCCAAATTTCTCCTACCACAGAGGAGACCTTGTTCGGTATTACTGCAAGCTCCCACGACATAGCATAATACGGGAATTCAACTACACTACTTTATTTATGCGCCATTATATTTATTCAAGCAAGTTAAATACCCTGGCCATCTCCATTCAGGATTTTATCAGTAAGCTACACATTAAATACAATCTTGAAAATTTGTCTTAATTAAATGTTTTAGTGAGAAGTACTCCTCCCTCCTCAAAGTAAATATACAATATAACGTATTGTAAGTAACTGTATGTACAGCAAGTAATCTAAGTAGAGTATTATATTGTTAGCAGTGTAAGTTGCCCTTATTGCAAGTAATTGTATTTTCTGTAAGGAACTGTATTGAGTGTTGTATTGGCAGCATAAGTAACCCGTATTGTAAGTAACGTAAGTAAGTATTGTAGAACTGTGTTTTGTAAATTAAAATTATTAAACAAAATAAATAAATAAATAAATCGAAGTGTGAGAAGAAGAGAGAAAGGGTTTTTCTGTATTTACTAACTTTTGAGAAACGTTTTTACCGACAATAATTTGTTTGTTGTTGGCTTGATAGTTAGGTTAACTGAGCAGTTTGAAGTTGTTTGTTTGTCCGAGATCGAGAAAACGTCAACTGATTCACCGCAATCCAAGAAAATTTTGTTGTGCCGCTTTGTCAGATTTTGACTGAACATTTTCGCGCAGTTAAATGTGCTTTTGACTTCGTGTATTAAGAAAAAGCAGGGCGAGATTCAATAAAAAATGTTTTTAAAAAGTGTCAATCTTATAAAAGAAATGGTAAGCGTGCAGCGTGTAACTATCGAGTTATGGATGCACTTGGGAGGTTTGCTAAGCACTCAAGAAGTTAGAGTCTCACGATCGCCTCGACTCGTGCGACTCTTACGCTTCGTTCGTGCTAATCAGCCTCCCTCGTGCATCCATAACTCAATAGTTGCACGCTGCACCCTTACCATTTCTTAAAAGATCTAATGTCTAAAAGGTGTGGACAAAAGTATCAGTAGAGAATCTCATTTCTAAGAATACCGGTACATAAGATTAAATTTGGAAATACAGTTAACGATAAAGATTAGCGAAAAAACTGAGCAACGACGTTTCGGTGTCATCCTGGCACCATTTTCAAGTTAAAAAATATTTGTGCGAAAAGTAAATTAATTTATACCAATGGTAGAGGTGCGAAATTGAATAAATTAAGATTAAGATAGCTGTTCAATGTTCATGTTCATTCCAATGAGGTGTCAAACACTGGTAATGAGTTCAGTGTCTGTTCAAAGCCTAAACAAATACTTTTGCGCGAATGGAGTCTGACTGTGTGTTAAGGCTCGGTTTCTTCTTGCGAATCCACAACATTTCGTGGATCAAGCAATCGAACTTTCCCTGACATTTCTTTAGGATCTTAAAGTTGTTAGTCAGGTCACCAACTGTATCAACTCGGTGTTCATTTTGAAGGTGTTTTCCGATGGCGGTAAATCGGTGTTCCTCAATGCGCTTGTAAAGATGACGGCTAGTGTAACCGACGTATTCTGCATCACACAGATCACATATATAGTTATAAACAACGCACTGTTGATTGATCAAAGGTGGTTTTGGCTCTTGTACTTTGAGATCATCGCCAATTTTACGGCTTCTGAACACCGGCTGTAGTTTGTGATCAAGTTTATTACTCAAGTCCGAGAGATGTTTCTTTACTATGTCCGCTGATTTCTGGTCTTTAAAAGGCAGGACAATGCGGTAGATATTCTCTGTTGGAGGCGTCGATCTTGTGTCTGGTGACATCACTGAATTAACGAAACGGGTGATGGTGGAGTTGACAAGAGAATCTGAGTACTTGAGGTTAGAAAAGATCAGTTTAAGGCGTTCGCATTCTGTTGAGAATAGTTCCCATGTTGAGGACAAGCGGTAAGCACGGTTTAACATGGTTTTAACTAAAGATCTTTTATAGCGGTTGTCGACATGACTTTGGTGGTGTAAGAGGAGACCAGTGTTTGTGGGTTTACGGTAAACACTTGTTACCAGCTTGCAGCCCTTCTTGCATATTTCAATGCCGACAAATGGTAGCTTACCGTTAGATGCGATCTCCATGGTGAAGGATATGGATGGATGACAGTTGTTCAAAGTCTTCAGAAAGGCTTCTGCGGTTGGTATGTCTTTCATTGTGGCTAGTGTATCATCCACGTAGCGTCTGTAGAAGTCTGGCAACTTGTTCTCGTTTTGTAGCTTTTCCTCGATAGAACAAAGAAAAGTATTGGCCATTAGGGGACCCAAGGGAGAGCCCATCGCTACTCCATCAATTTGTTGGTAGAGTTGACCGTTAAATTGAAATAGCTGGTCCTTTGTTGCTACTGACAACAGTTCAATTAGATCAGCTTTGCTGATGTTTAGATGGTGTGTTTTGTTAAACCAGTTGTCAACAAAAGCTCTATCAGCAAGGATCTCGATGGTTTCTTGTAGTGGGACGTTCGTAAATAGCGAAGAGACATCATAAGATACTAGGATGTCAGATTCGTTGAGGCTCAGATTGCGAATCTCATCAGCGAAGGAAAATGTGTCAGATATTGTGTAGCTGTTGATCGACAGGGGCTTCAGTTTATCGTAGAGCCATCTCGCGAGGGCGAAGTTGTAAGTACTTGTGGCGGATAGAATGGGCCTCATCGCCAGTTTTTCTTTATGAGTCTTTGGCAGACCATAAAGATGGGCGAGTCGTGATCCTTTCGGGCAAACTGAGTCGGCAATCTGTTTTGGGAGAATTTTGCGCACGACAGATTCAAGGTGTTTCTCTTTCTGCCGTAAAGGGTGGTAGTTTTTGAGCGGTCGTCCACGCGTCTTGGGTCTCTCCGAACTTACGGCGGTAAATTTAGCTGTATCGTTGATGGAAGATTCACTCAAAAGGCGAACATATTCTGCCTTATCCATAACAACTACTCCTGTACCTTTATCTGGTTTCGTGATTACGATGTCATCTCTTCGTTTTAGTTGCTCAATAGCTCTTTGTAGCGCTTTCGGTGGTTTGGGGGCTTTGCACTCGATGTAGTTAAGCGCGATCGATCGAAGGGTGGCCGCAGCTAATTCCTTCTTATTGTCGGATAATGAAGGCTCCAGTTGCCAGAAGGCTTTCTCGAAGCTAGCTTGAATATGTTCGCCTTTTGAGTGAATCTTCCATCAACGATATAGCTAAATTTACCGCCGTAAGTTCGGAGAGACCCAAGACGCGTGGACGACCGCTCAAAAACTACCACCCTTTACTGCAGAAAGAGAAACACCTTGAATCTGTCGTGCGCAAAATTCTCCCAAAACAGATTGCCGACTCAGTTTGCCCGAAAGGATCACGACTCGCCCATCTTTATGGTCTGCCAAAGACTCATAAAGAAAAACTGGCGATGAGGCCCATTCTATCCGCCACAAGTACTTACAACTTCGCCCTCGCGAGATAGCTCGACGATAAACTGAAGCCCCTGTCGATCAACAGCTACACAATATCTGACACATTTTCCTTCGCTGATGAGATTCGCAATCTGAGCCTCAACGAATCTGACATCCTAGTATCTTATGATGTCTCTTCGCTTTTTACGAACGTCCCACTACAAGAAACCATCGAGATCCTTGCTGATAGAGCTTTTGTTGACAACTGGTTTAACAAAACACACCATCTAAACATCAGCAAAGCTGATCTAATTGAACTGTTGTCAGTAGCAACAAAGGACCAGCTATTTCAATTTAACGGTCAACTCTACCAACAAATTGATGGAGTAGCGATGGGCTCTCCCTTGGGTCCCCTAATGGCCAATACTTTTCTTTGTTCTATCGAGGAAAAGCTACAAAACGAGAACAAGTTGCCAGACTTCTACAGACGCTACGTGGATGATACACTAGCCACAATGAAAGACATACCAACCGCAGAAGCCTTTCTGAAGACTTTGAACAACTGTCATCCATCCATATCCTTCACCATGGAGATCGCATCTAACGGTAAGCTACCATTTGTCGGCATTGAAATATGCAAGAAGGGCTGCAAGCTGGTAACAAGTGTTTACCGTAAACCCACAAACACTGGTCTCCTCTTACACCACCAAAGTCATGTCGACAACCGCTATAAAAGATCTTTAGTTAAAACCATGTTAAACCGTGCTTACCGCTTGTCCTCAACATGGGAACTATTCTCAACAGAATGCGAACGCCTTAAACTGATCTTTTCTAACCTCAAGTACTCAGATTCTCTTGTCAACTCCACCATCACCCGTTTCGTTAATTCAGTGATGTCACCAGACACAAGATCGACGCCTCCAACAGAGAATATCTACCGCATTGTCCTGCCTTTTAAAGACCAGAAATCAGCGGACATAGTAAAGAAACATCTCTCGGACTTGCGTAATAAACTTGATCACAAACTACAGCCGGTGTTCAGAAGCCGTAAAATTGGCGATGATCTCAAAGTACAAGAGCCAAAACCACCTTTGATCAATCAACAGTGCGTTGTTTATAACTATATATGTGATCTGTGTGATGCAGAATACGTCGGTTACACTAGCCGTCATCTTTACAAGCGCATTGAGGAACACCGATTTACCGCCATCGGAAAACACCTTCAAAATGAACACCGAGTTGATACAGTTGGTGACCTGACTAACAACTTTAAGATCCTAAAGAAATGTCAGGGAAAGTTCGATTGCTTGATCCACGAAATGTTGTGGATTCGCAAGAAGAAACCGAGCCTTAACACACAGTCAGACTCCATTCGCGCAAAAGTATTTGTTTAGGCTTTGAACAGACACTGAACTCATTACCAGTGTTTGACACCTCATTGGAATGAACATGAACATTGAACAGCTATCTTAATCTTAATTTATTCAATTTCGCACCTCTACCATTGGTATAAATTAATTTACTTTTCGCACAAATATTTTTTAACTTGAAAATGGTGCCAGGATGACACCGAAACGTCGTTGCTCAGTTTTTTCGCTAATCTTTATCGTTAACCGGTACATAACTTGAACAAAACCGCGAAACAAGTCAAGGATAGCACATGAATAAAAGATAACTCTGTGTCAGTTCTCATATAAAATAACTGCACTAATCAAAACTGCATTGCTGGGCTAAACCGCACTTCACCTTGTACCAATCAAAACTGCGTTGCTGGGGAAAAACTTGGAACCTCGTACCTGTCAAAACCACATTGCAGAGCGAAACTTGGAAAAAGTAGGCACTTTACACCAATCAAAACCGCGGCTGTGATGCAGTAATTATCGGGAATTTTCTCAGGAGTTTACGGAAACAGTCGGAGCTTTTCAAGGCGTCTTCGGTCTTTCGGCAGTTCACAGCAGCTTCCTCGTATCAACCTTTACTTTGGTAAGCACTCAGTTCTGTAATTCATTATAGAACACTGAGTCGTTTTACCTTGGTTTCACTTAGTAGTCTACTTTCGATCACTTTAGATTACTGTACTCCTGGCAACTACTATCATTTGTAGTTCTTTTTACTTAAGATCGAACGTTATATTAGCTCATTTTTACATCGGTAAAGGTTATTTTTAATCATTTTAGTGTCATTTCAGATCATTTTAGATTTATTTTAGATATACTCTAGATCATTTTAGGTCACCGTTTTTTGCTGTCAAAGTATCCTTTAGGGTGCACTCGAAGAAAGAATAATTAGAAGAAACGCTCTCATTTAATTTCTGGTTTTTAGGCTTGATTTCCTCATCTCTGTTGGGTCTACAAGTGTGCGCAGGATCCTTTATTGAATAGTGGCTAGTGATCGAACCTATTCCATTTTAAGTGGCATCTTTTAGGGGACTAATGAAGCCTGAGCAACTCCCATATTAGTCTCCTTTAGGAGTTAAATTAAAATGTTTCGACGAGCATCCCTGACCTTTTCATACGCGAGTTCGCCCAGCTTTCAAATGTCTAACAGGAAGTGAGCCAGTGAAGGAGTGAAGGAGTGAAATCGCTTCACCACTACAACTTGTTGAAAATGGCTTTACGGGCCCGAAATGTTTCCGGAGCTTTTGAGAAACGGGCCCCTGGTGTTCAAATCAATCATACAGGGTGCTCCTCCCATTGAACAGCATTGAATTGGTTTGACAGTGAGAAATTCAAGCTAAAAAACATACGCTGTCGACCGTGCAGAAACGATCAATAAATAAGAAATATTGCCACAAAAACAAATCACTTGGTAAATCTTTCCGACTTGGGCACAAGCTACTGCCAACGCTTTAATACTGGTCAGCGGATGTAGAAAAAGGTTAACAGGAGTCGAAGGAAGGACGGAAGGAAGGAGTGCCGTATTCCATTCACACGTACATCTCGGATTGATGACTACGTCATTATCTGAGTTAAAAAGGCAGTAGCTCTTGTCACATTAATTTATTTGTTGAAGGACTTTTTTTAAACAGATAACCTTTCATGAACCTTTTTGTCCTTTTTTTGTTCATCGGTAATAGTGCAGGTGATTTTGACGAAAAGAATGCAGCAAATTCGGAGTCAAAATTTTTCTTGACTAGCAAAAGAAAAGCATGCGTTCTGGCGACGAAAATAAACAAACCCACCTTTTTTGCATGCCTTAATATCAATAAAATGTCTCCAACTGCAACAATCCCAATGTCTTGAGAATGTTCTTTGTGATGCTATCGAGCATATTTTCTTGCATCCTAGATAAGTAAAATAATACAGTAAAACAAAGCGACTTATTTTTGTGCCATAAATACCGCAAATGTAAATCAAGAATAGTTATTTTGTTCTTCTCATTTAGGAATAAACATTGACAGGATTGCTTTGAATTTTCAATGCAGTATTGCTTAATTAAGCTGGGCAGATTATATTTTTCGACACAATTGTATTAATACTTAACATACACAGAAAAACACACTGATTTTTATCAAAAACTTGAGCGTACTCTTCCACAAACTCCTGTTTTATCCCTGCGTTGCGAAGGAAAGCTTTCCACCTACAAGGAATGCAAACAATTTTTAAACGAGCGAATTTACTTGTTTTTACGGAGCAGCAAAACAAAAATTCGTCGGCAGCTCAATATTAAAGTGTTTGCCTTCTTAAATCCATGCCCCAAATTATATTTGAATAACAATAAAACGGATTGCACAAATAGCTGTGAACACTTGTGTCCTTGAGTGATCCCATGTACCCAGACGTAGTTGGAGGAACGATCGCCGCCATCTTGGATTAGAACGAGTCACCTACGAATGCCCCACATTCCTCAGGACAAGAGCGACAAAACGTGCGAATCCCCCACATACTGGAGACTGAAAGAGCTGCCAATAAGATGATGAAGCCCAACTAAAGCCCCACATATCCCGGGGTGGGAGTGGGGGGGGGGGGGGGCTAGGTTCGGTAACAGTTCGGTACCGTCGTACAAATTTGAAATGAGACCGGTAGGCCTTCGATTATCGTTCGTGTAAAACCGAGAGAAAATGGATATCATACGTTCAAATATTTTCTGACTATGGACATTGGACCAACTTCTGTGCGACTACCAGTTACAGAAGACCGAATAGTGCTGAACACAATCCGAAAATTGGACACTCTACTTACTTACACACATGATGACATTCTGACTACAACTGTCTGACAGCAGTAGCCATAATTGTAAGTTTGAACAAACTTCTAAATGTTACCGCGATCGAAAAGCCTGTCCGACACAGTGGTAGTGACGTTTACAAAAGCCTGTTTTATAAGGCGATTGAAAAAAATATTGGGTGATGCCCATAGTAAAGGCCATTCGTGGTAAAGAAAACCTAGAAAACCAAGAACCACCCAGCCAATTGATCGATTCGATCCAAAGTTTGCAACTCGTCTTTGAGTTACAACGCAAAATTTGGAGAAATTTGCACATCTTAAGTTTGGTGAAGTTAACGACATTGGAAAAAGATGGTAACAGAGAGCGGTATTGTTCAAACCTGTTGGAATGACGACAATTAAGAAAGGCATCTTCAGAAAAGACGACAGAAGTCATCTTGACAGATCTTACGACATTCCTCAACTGCCTTGTTTACGAAATGTTGTTGATATAAGAGCTTAGACCATCACCAAACGTGCAATCGGACTCGATTCGCTTGAAACTATTCTTGTATAATTTTTGTATAGTCACACATACAGGAATGCCATCTAATGACATTTAAAACTCGACTGTTTTAAAGTGCAACTAACCTCAATTTTTTTTCCTTTGGTAAATACTCTGCATTTCTACAGGCGTTTAACTTTATAATTTCTATGCTCACGACCGTGCAATGTGGGAACTGCTTGTGGGTCAGGCTTGTAGTGACGTCATCGCATGAACACGCTGAAAGCATTCAAGAGACGTTTGACTGGGCTTCGAGCACTGTGAACACATATTTGAGGTTGTTGGACTTTTAAATGACAGAACTGTACCATCTAGGAATACAATTCGGAGTCCAGCTGCGATTAGTACAGCTAAGATGTAGCGAACATGTCAGTCAATAAAGAGAACTATCTGGACTCCCTTCTTTTCTGGTACAGTGGAACCCCGTTAGTCCGGTCACCAATGGACCTCAGAGATCCGACCATATTAACAGGGTGACTGTAATAAATGGGTTTTTAAAAATAAGAAAATGACTGACTGAGCATTTGTTCAGGCCTAAATCAAATGGCCGGAATAATGAGTAGCCGTGAGGCAAGGTTTGTGGGATTGAATTTGTGTTTGATTTTTATCTAAAACAAACGCGTCAGGAGTCGGCTACAAAACGTGATTTTCAAACCATCGAAAAACGGGGGTAAAATTTCAGTTTGACCGCAAAAGAGAAATCAGCAGTTACTTTCATTTCCCCGAGTTAGGCCTAGTTTATACATTGAACTTCATTCAGACGAATTAATTCAGGGGATGAAGGCCTTGTTATTGAACTAGAACTGTGCTGTTTGCAGAAGACTCATCAGTAGAGGTTTCAGCTGGCTGATAAGTAGAGAACCTCTGTTGTAGGCCACGAGGGCCACTGGGATCTGTTTGGCAACCATGTGGGACCATGTTTGCACAGTGAAGAAGTCTTCAGTTGATGTGCCGTTGTCCCTCTTGTGAGAAGATCGGAGAGGTTTTCAGTTGTAGGGCAGTACTTCTAGTTGGGAATAGATGTCAGCTTCTTTACTTCTTGGATGCGATTGTTGATAAATGGCTTGTGCAACTTGGTGCTCTTGAGCCAATGAAGTATAATTTGGCTGTCAGACCACAATGTGACTCTTGTAACTTGCAGTTGTTCTTGAAGATATGGAGCTAAACGTGCAGCTGTTAAAGCTGCCATAAGTTCCAGCTCTGGAAGGGTGAGTTTCTTCTTTGTTGCAGCAACACGTGACTTCGCCATGGCTAGCAACGACTGGTTTTCACGTACTAAGTAAGCAGCGGCTCCATAGGCCTTTCGGCTCGCATCAGCGAAAACATGTAGTTCTGTATCACTGCTATCGACAGAGACATCAGAAGTGAAGTAGCCACGCGCAGATTCCTTAGCATATCCATGCTGACTTGGTCTGTAGACTGCGTGAGGTGCTTGTTGAGAGTGGCACTTAAGATAAAGGGGGAACTTGTGGTACCAAACATAACAGACTTCAATTGGTACACAATGAATTCATTTTCCGGGTCATCGGTATTAGATAGCCAGTAGAATCGCGTGGCATCTCCATCGGCTTGGTGTAGGTTTACATGTAAAAATGCCTTTTCAATGTCTGTAGTTATGGCATACTTGTGGACACGGAAGCGTAGAAGTATGCCGGTAAGGTCATTGAGAAGCGGAGGGCCTGGCTGTAAGCAATCATTCAAGCTGGGTTGTTCACCTTTTTTGAAGCTGTGGTCGTACACCATGCGAAGGGGCGTTGTGGTAGAGTCTTTGAGGACAGCATGATGAGGTATGTAATGGCATACTCTGTTGGTCATATCTGGATTTTTCACCCTCTCATTAAAGCCTCGAGACTGTTGTTCTTGGATGATGTCATTGTACATGCGTAGTTTCTCAGGATCTGCAGCCAGTTTTCTGATCGTGAAGCAGGTTCTCTGCTTAGTGATTTCTGCATTTGATGGTGGAGGGGGATGTTCTGGTCGCCATGGTAACTTTGCACTGTACCGGCCATCCTCCAACATGATAGACGAGTCTTGATAATGCTTCAGAACGTCATCTGGTGTTTCTTCTGAGGAGTTTGGCTGAACACCAACTGATTCTATCTGCCAGAAACGTTCCGAATCAAATTGTTGTTGATGATGCTCAGTCACAACATTTAAAATAGAAGTGTTGAGGTTCTCTGAATGGTTACTGTATGGCTGTCGTAATACCTTTTTTTTTTAGCGTATTTATCATTTCCCTTCGAATCCAACGCTTCTATAAAACCAAAAGAAAACATATTTTACCCACAATAAAGAAAACAATATCCGTAACATTGTCCTTGTATTAATGTTTCAACAGATTTGGCGAGCAAACATCACAGGTTGCGTGACTCAAAATTTGGCCGAGTGGAAGCTTGGGTCTGGTCACCGACAAAACTAAAAAAAACAAGAAGATCCGTTAGATCTTATAACCGCGCTTTTAAACTCTAACTCCTTGCTTAGCACTACAGTTGCAACGCAGTGCACATTCCAAAGCAGTCCCTGATGATTCTTTTGTTACTGTAGACATCACATCACTTGATGAACACAAACTCTATTATTCCACTATCAGTCGTAGCCGTTATGAAATCTCGGATGACGTAATGGTCTCAATCTGGAACTTTCTTTGGGATATGTATGGGCAGGAACGATATGAAAGATACGATAATAACACTATTAACAACAGCTTTCTTTCTTAAAAGTCATGATGAAATTTAATTGGTGTTTTCTACGAGTAAAGGGCTAGCAAAGTAGTCACACGAGTCACATAATTCAAGACTTCCGTTATCCACGGCTACCTTTAGTACGGTGGTTATTTCCCTACCAATGACGTAATCCTTGCATGTTTTGACAAGTTCTTTGCTTGGCTTGCAAATATTTAATTTTCCTTCTGATCACCGAACTCGCTGCGATGACACAGCCAAAGAATTTACTTCATTGGCCTAAAACCACAAGAATACTCGAAAAACTGCAAATAAATTAATGACCGTCGCTTCTGCCGAAATAAACTTAAAAAGTAAACACGATTTTATTTGTCACGTAGCGAAAGTGAAAGCTGCAGCGTCAGCGCATTCCGTGGCTGTCGTAATACCTTTTTTTTAGCGTATTTATTATTTCCCTTCGAATCCAACGCTTCGATAAAACCAAAAGAAAATATATTTTACCCAAAGTAAAGAAAATAATATCCGTAACATTGCCCTTGTATTAATGTTTCAACAGCTTTTGGCGAGTAAACATCACAGGTTGTGTCATTCAAAATTTGGCCGCGTGGAAGTTTGGGTTTGGCCACCGACAAAACTAAAAAAAAAAAAAATATTAAACCACGGGTAAACCATGAACCGCGCTCGGCCCATGGCCGCGCGGTTAAAAAAAAAAATAAAAAAAATAAACCATGGGTAAACCATGAACCGCGCTCGGCCCATGGCCGCGCGGTTAAAAAAAAAAAGATAAACCACGGGTAAACCATGAACCGCGCTCGGCCCATGGCCGCGCGGTTAAAAAATAAAAATTAACCACGGGTAAACCATGAACCGCGCCGTGCGGTTAAAAAATAAACCACGGGTAAATCATGAACCGCGCTCGGCCCATGGCCGCGCGGTTAATAACAAAGAAGCAATGGAAAACTCTATTGTATTTGAACAGAGTTGTTTTATTTCTGTCTATTAAGTTAATAGACCGGGTAGAAATCGATTTATTCCCAATCGTAGATTTTTATAATGACTGAGGCGTATAAGAAGCAACCGAGATTTATATAGACTTTAGCCCAAGGCGCTAAAGCCGGTAGTAATCATGTCCAAAGGAAATTTCTTTTCTGCTTAGCGTCTATTTAAAGTGAAAATACAAATTGACGATCCAAACACGGAAAAGCAATTTCCATGTCGCCTATACATAATTAATATTTCCCAGGTTGGAAAATTAAGTACACGTAATAGAAATAATGTATATTTTATTCTGTTACTAAATTACCCTGCTAAAATGTATTTCTTCCTATTCTATACTCAATAATGGGCCGAATTGGGCAAGGGTTCTTCGGAATGAAGGTTCTTTAACTTGGAAAGCTTGGTACCTGGTAGACCACATAATGAGGCTTCTGTCAGCAAAACTATTTCACTTATAGGAGTGATCAGATTTCTAGCCAGTAAGCGGTACGTGTTAAATCGTATTCAACGAGCAGAGAGAGTGAGACCCATGTTAAGCTTACTAATATATTCCTAAAATTTCACCTCTTTTTAATGAGAAAATCACATGACTTCTGTTACTAAAAATAATTCTATTACATCATTCTACCTATTTTCAGATTATGACGTAACACCTCCAATGACACCCTACACTCCTCCATCTCGATGATGTCACTATTCTATATTTAGATTATGATGTCATCATTTTTGTTGACGTCAACCTCTTGGGGTATTGTGACGTGACGGTGTCCCTGTGTCCTGGTCGCAGAACTCTCTGTTGTATACTAATGAAACGAAATAAACGTTCAAAGTCACTGTTTTAACTATTTCAGTGTGGCAACAGTTCACAACATTGTCATAGACGTTTGTGAAGTAATAATAAGAAACCTATGGAAAGAGTCAGTGCAAGCTAATTTTCCACCTACTGAACAGAATTTAAAAGAGAAAATGGTTGATATGGAAATGTTATGGCAGTTTCCTTCTTGCTGGGGTGCTGTAGATGGCTGTCACACCCTATTCAGTGTCCACCAGGTGGACTGAAAACCTGTAAAGAATATCATAACTTTAAAAAGTTTTACTCCATAGTCATGATGGCAGTTGTTGATGCACAAGACCGCTTCATCCGGGTAAGTGTTGGTTTCCCTGGAAATTCACATGATTCTGTGATTTTTCAGTAAACTGAACTGTGGTATGATATTACGGAAAACGATATAAACCACCAATTACTAAAACAATTGGAGACACTGAGGTTTATCCAATGGTTTTAGGAGATTCAGCGTTTCCATTTAGAATATGGTTGATAAAACCATATGGTAATGAAAGACTTACACCTGAACAGGGTTATTTCAATTATCAGCTGAGCCGTGCAAGGATGGTAACTGAATGAACACTTGGTCAACTGAAGAGCAGGTGGAGGGTGTTACATCGAAAGCTAGAATTCCAACCAGATGCAGTAAAGCTGGTGCGCTAACATGTATTGTTCTCCATAACATCTGTATTGCTGCGAATGATACTCTCCCTCCCCAGCCGGATCTGAGAATTGATCCTTTCACGTAAAAGAGGAGAAGTAGGGATGAGATCAAAGAATTGTTATTTATGCGAAACTGCACCAAAACAAAAGATTCATCTCGTCATGCTGGAGCTATCAGGGAGGCTCTGGCGAAGAAGTTGTGGCAGGAACAAGTGTGAGATAACATTATTTTATTTTAAATCAATGAAACAGTTTTCTCTCAGCCACTAATTTTAAATTCATGGAAAATCATTTTATATTTAACAAGTTTCAGTTTCATAAATTATATTACCAGACACAAGTCTACATTGAATTCAACTTGATCAATGGGCATGTTCATATACATGTACATGTATAAGACAATATACTAAAGAATTGCTTCTTTGTTTTGCTTTGATATTCATGTCCCTAGTAAATGTAACTGTTCAAGCCATAACATAAAATCTTAAAAGTTGTTGTCACTGACTTAAAAATCTTAAAATAGACGTTTCGGCTAAAATGCTATAACCTTTTTCAGTGATGAAATGAATGTTAATGACGTCTAAATGTAAATGAGATGTCTATAAGAATGTGAGGAACTCGCTAGGGATTAATTTAGCATTTTGTAAATGTCTGGTATATGCGCGTAGTCATTAATTGAGTTCGGTTCGCGAATGGAATGCCACGCTTCCAAGAACAATCTACGCGACCACAAGGGACAGCGGTCTATGACCTTGACATTATTAAAATCAAAAAATATTCGGCTGTCCCATGGGTTCACCTGTAAGCGCCATCTTCGCAAATTTGGTGATGGAACACGTCGAAGAGACAGGGTTAAGTACTGCACCACACCCCCCTAAGTGGTGGTACAGATATGTCGACGATAGCCATGTTTGCCTCGCCCGTGAGCATCTCACTGAATTTCACTCCCATCTTAACTCGATCAACCAGCACATCAAATTCACGGTCGAAGAAGAGAGTGATAGATCCATCGCATTCCTCGACACGAAGACAACTAGAAATACTGATGGATCAATTAAAACCAGTGTTTACAGAAAAGCAACCCATACCGACAAGTATCTCCATTTCAACTCTCACCACCCTTTGCAACACAAACGCTCAGTGGCCAGAACCCTTCTTGACAGAGCAAAGAATATTCCGTCGACTGACGAAGACAAAAAATCCGAAGTACAACACGTGGTGGACGCATTCAAAACCAATGGTTACAAGAACCAATTCTTAAAAAGCTGCCAAAGAACCAAACCACCTAAAGCATTAAAGGCACAGAGGCTTTGTTACTTTGCCATATTTTCAAGGAATCTCTGAAAAATTGCAAGAACTTTGGGACAATTCGACGTAAATGTTGCTCATAAACCCGTCAAGACGGTTGGTTCGATCCTGAAGAAATCGAAGGTCAAATTTGATCAAGACCTGTCAACTGGTGTCGTGTATAAAATCAATTGTAAAAACTGTGAAAAACTTTACATCGGTCAAACATCCAGAGCACTGAGATCCAGAACAAAAGAACATAAAAGAGCCGTCCTCACATGTGACAAGAACTCTCTTTTGGCGCAACACTATATGAAAAACAACCACGAATTTGATTTTAATGATGTCAAGGTCATAGACCGCTGTCCCTTGTGGTCGCGTAGATTGTTCTTGGAAGCGTGGCATTCCGTTCGCGAACCGAACTCAATTAATGACCAAGCGCATATTCCAGACATTTACAAAATGCTAAATTAATCCCTAGCGAGTTCCTCACATTCTTATAAACATCTCATTTACATTTAGACGCCATTAACATTCATTTCATCACTGAAGAAGGTTATAGTATTTTAGCCGAAACGTCTATTTTAAGATTTTTAAGTCAGTGACAACAACTTTTCAGATTTTATTACTATGCCTGACTACATCTACAGTATTTTTAAAGCCATAACATGTTGATGAAAAAGTTAGATAACCAAACGTAACGATAAATGTAAACTTGAGTTAACAATGACATGAAGTTAAATTTTGACCATAAGCCATTTGGTTGCTCTATCTGTTCATAACACTGTTTGATTATTCTTTATTATCATTATCATTATCATTATCATTATTATTATTATTATGGGAAGGTGGAGTGCAATCAGAATTTTACAAAACTCATTTTCAGGAGGACATGTTCATATTTATAACAAAATAACTTTTCCAGAGATTTGTCACAACCGACATGTATATCTCTCTGGGGGCAATAAGGATTGATGATGTGTTTAATAAAAGTGTTTTTGAATGTATGGATAATTTATTCTTATGGAAGTTCTCTGGAACTGCTTTTTTAAGTTTCAGACCTTACTTAGAAATTACAGGTGATGTATTTTATTTACATGCAGGATTATTGACTTCCATTACCCACATACCAGCCAATTTGAAAAAAAAATAAATCAAGCAAAACCTTAAATTAAGTTTAGTGAACCTTAAATAGGCTCTTTGCATGATAGAGTCATGTGACCTTGTCCACCATAAAAATTGTTCTTGGAACAAAATAGATGCCAGAAATAAAAGGGGCACATGACAAAGTCCCAAATGGCCACATTTGAAGCCCCTGGCATTGCACAGTGAATTTTTTATTCAGGGGTTTGTGAAAACCATGTTGCTGGAAAGAGAACAATGTTGCTGGAACACCTTGTTCACTGGCAACTTTTTCAAACTTCAATAACAACTCATTGCTCAATGCTAGAGGCCTCAAACTTGGCATGTTACTATTTTTGGCATGCTTGTTTTGTTTCTGACATCTATTTTTAGCC